>NW_026020585.1:0-7288 GCF_900185275.1 Solanum verrucosum
CTTATGAGTTGGCCCTACCTCCAGTATTTTCAGCCATCCACCCAGTGTTTCATGTTTCGATGCTGCGGCGGTATGTTCCTGATGAGTCCCATGTGCTCCAGTATGATGCAGTCGAGTTGGATGATCATTTGACATTTGTAGAGGAGCCAGTTGCCATTCTAGCCAGAGATGTGAGGAGATTGCGCCGGAGCCATTCCTGTTGTTAAGGTCCGTTGGAGACATCGTCCAGTTGAGGAGGCTACCTGGGAGATCGAGCATGAGATGCGGGCACAGTTCCCCGACTTATTTGAGCATTCAGGTACTTCTTGACTCTTACTTTCGCGGACGAAAGTTCTTTTAGTAGTGGATATTGTAATGACCCTCCAGGTCATTTTTTTAAATTAAAGAATTCATTTCATCGTTTAGAGCGTTCCTGTAGCGACCCCAAGTCATTTATGACTTGCTGGCACTGACTGTTCGGTCGCCTGGTCGTTCGTTTGGGTTTTAGGCCCGTTTCCCTGTTTTGGAGTTTTTTTTATAACTTGAAAAGTTGACTTTGGTCAACCTTCTTGGAAGACGTGCTCAGATGAAAATTCTGACAGCTAGGTTAGCTTCGGAAGATCAATTTTGGTCTAGAACGACCCTTTGTTCACTTCCCGAGATTTTAGATAGCAGTTGTGGAATCTGGTTCAAAACGATACTGGATGTGGGACCCACTTTTCATCGAAGCGAGCTCCAAATGGAAATTCCGCCTTCACCGTTGAGTCCGAAATGTCGTTTCCAATCAGATTCCATATAAGGTTTGTATTTTTCCGACTTCGAACGAGTCCGAAACATCGAAATTTAAGTTTGAAGGGTTGTAGAATTTAACGCGGCGGTGACGTGGCAGAGGAGTGAAATCTGGAAATTTCCAGAATTTAAAAACGAAATTCGTCCAATTTTTTTTGTTCAACTTCAACTCAAGATTGCTCCTTCATTTTGAATCCAAATTAAGTGATTCAAAAGGCAAACTTCAAGAGAATTTCGAGGGGAATCTAGCGGTGATCTCGGAAACGCGAGGGGAGGTTTCGTTTGAGGTAAGAAATCAATTTTAGCCACTGCCAGTGTGATTTCCGGATGGTTTTGTTATTGAATTTTGAAATGTGAGATCTTGATCATCGTAAGTCCGTTTTAAGTCATTCTTGGGGCTAACTTGTAGAGTTTTTCGCAAGGATCGTCGTGGTATAATCTGTTTGGGTTGAAAGGGTCTCGTTTTTTCCGAAAATTGGTGATCAAGGGGCTGCCCTTTTTAATTATTGTGGCTGATTTGCGGTGTTGTAGGCATCTGTTTGTGCTAAAATTTTGGGGTATTAGTTTAGTAAGGTAGTTGGGACGTTTCCACGGATTCGATTTTGAGATTCTAATTGTGGGCCCCACAATCCCGTTTTATACCCGATTTTGGGTCCGTCTCCGAAAAATATAATTTTAGTGTCAATTTATTCGTAATGACGAGGTGATTAACCTTTTGTTAGTGGGGAAGCATTTGGAGACCGTTCGGAGAGGAAAAGATCCGGTACCGTGAGTTGGAGCCCGCGTGATCGGCTTTCAGGTAGGCTATGGTTTTCTCTCGTGAGATTGAGCATGTTTAGGCAATTGTTTATTGATTTGCTTGAGTATGGAGGGGTTCGGGTGTCGAGCATGCTAAATTTCTATAATTCCTGCCTTAGACCTTATTTCGGGAAAGTGTTGGATTATGACAGCATGTCTCTTGATATTATTGAATATCCATAT
Source organism: Solanum verrucosum (assembly GCF_900185275.1). NCBI lineage: Eukaryota > Viridiplantae > Streptophyta > Magnoliopsida > Solanales > Solanaceae > Solanum > Solanum verrucosum. The sequence goes on from NW_026020585.1 coordinate 1,750, forward strand.
CTGGTGGTGTATATGATAATATTGAATTGAAGTATGTTTGGCCTTAGTCTAGGCTTAGACTAGTGTTGCCATAGACTTGCGAGATTTCGGATGTCGTTGGGCAGTAGAACTTTTTCCGACGTCGTTTCGGACGGTCAGCTCCTTGTAGACTGATATAGCAGACTTGAGTCTGATAGTCGGTAACTCAGCTTATGACCTTGTATCCATAATGCCCTGCTTTTCTATTAGCTACAGTACCCGGTTAAAGTCCGTGGTCCAGCTTACTTATGTCCAGGCTTAGCTACAGTACCCGGTTAGAGTCCGTGGTCCAGCTTACCTGTGATCTGGTTTTAGCTACAGTACCCGGTTAGAGTCCGTGGTCCAGCTTACTTATGTCCAGGCTTAGCTACAGTACCCGGTTAGAGTCCGTGGTCCAGCTTACCTGCGACCTGGTTTTGGCTACAGTACCCGGTTCGAGTCCGTGGTCCAGCCCACCCGTGCCCGACCTTTGGCTACAACACCCGGTTCGAGTCCGTGGTCCAGCCCATATAGGTTGACTCATTAGCTATAGTACCCGGTTCGAGTCCGTGGTCCAGCTTGCACGTGGTGTATTCCCAATTCCTCACTAAAGCTTCAGTTTAGTCTTGATTACTCTCATCTGTAGGTTGAGGTTTTGGAGGTTGGAGAGATTCCGGTTAAAGTCCGGGACATAATGAGATCTTGGAATATGATTGGGAATGGTTCAGTTAAAAGTCCGGAATTTGGTAATATTGTGATAGACCTTCTAGCTCCATTATTTTACTTCAACTGCCAGTGCATCTGCCGGGCTTATGGGGGTCCGTGCAGGTGGTTTCTTTTATTGTGCACGAGCGTACCCGTCGGGTTTATGGGAGCCCGGCGGAGTTAGTTAGATTGCTTGTCTTTGTTGCCTGTACGCTCGTGTACATACCCCTCATTTACTACTCTTTGCACTTGATGTGACCTTTTATTCGCATTTCAGTTTACTTTTGCTTATCTTGCTCAGTCGGCCGATGATGTCTACTGGGTACCTGTTGTTTTGGTACTCATGCTACGCTCTGCATCTATTTTGTGATGCAGGTCCGAGCACTAGTAGCCAGAGTTGATCTAGCTTGGAGTAGACTTATCCGGAGACGGGGGTGAGCACACGGCGTTTTGTACTATTTCAGTCTCCATCTGTATATATAGACTTGTCTTTTTCCTTTCGAGACAGTCCAGGCTCTGTTGTCCGGTTTTAGGACTTGTACTCATTTTGTAGTAGCTCTGTACTAGTGACTTCCAGGTTCTGGGAGGGATCTTTATTTATATATATGTTTTTGGTTTGTGTCCGCTTGTTTATATTGTTATTTGCCTACTCTTGTTTAATTTCTACCCTCAGACCCATTACTTGTTGTTCCGGGTTACGGGTTGGCTTACCTGCTGGCGGGTTATAGTAGGTTCCATCATGACTTGGTAAATCGGGTCGTGACAAATTGGTATCAGAGCCCCAGGTTCGTCGGTCTCACTTGTACAGAGCTAACGTCTAGTAGAGTCCTGCAGATCGGTACGGAGACGTCCGTTACTTATCATCGGGAGGCTACAGGATGTCTTTAGGAACGTGTTGCGTTTGTATCACTGTCGTGCATTGTATGTCTTATCGGTTTCTGAAATTTTACTTGTACCACTCTTTTATAGGGATGGCTCGCACGCGTGGTAGGGCCCCAGCTAGGGGTAGAGGCCGACCTCGAGGTCGTTCCAGAGTTACAGCACCAGCCCAGGACCGAGAGCAAACTCCGGAGCCGGTGATAGAGCCACCAGCAGTTCCAGCACAGCAGCAATCGATGGGCCCGGGACTAGCCCAGCCACCGCCTGAGCCTGTGGCAGCTCCAGATATACAGGCGATGCTCGTTCAGATACTAGCTGCCATTGGGGGTATGCAGCAGGCACCATCTCCAGCCGTTCCAGTACCACAGGGTCAGCCTACACCAGCGGTACCGATTGTTCAGCAGCTAGCGGCACCGATTGTTCAGCAACTAGCGGCACCGGTTGTTCAGCCTGACGATTTGGAGGGCGTCATGCCACTACGGGAGCAGAAGATGCTCGGGGTGTTTCTTCGACTATCACCGCCGAGGTTTTCTAGGGCAGTGGGGGAGGATGCCCACGAGTTTCTAGTTACTTGCCGCGAGCGGCTACAGACTTTGGGTTTAGTGGAGTCGAGAGGAGCAGACTTCACCGCTTACCAGTTAGACGGTCCCGCCAGGCAGTGGTGGCGTACATACTTAGAGACCAGGCCAGCTGGGTCTCCACCGGTCACATGGATTGAGTTTTCAGAGGCCTTCTTGGCCCGATTTATTCCCAGGAGCATCAGAGATCAGCTCAGAGATCAGTTTGCTCGGTTAGAGCAGGGCTCCATGACAGTATCAGAGTATGAGGCCCGATTCCACGAGCTCTCCAGGCATGCCGCCATGATATTACCTACTGAGGAGGAGAGGGTTCGTTGTTTTGTTCGGGGTTTGAGACTACAGTTGCGGATTGAGACTCAGTCTTTAGTCTCAGCGGGCCGCTCATTTCTGGATGTAGTGGACCATGCCCGCACTATCGAGCAGCTCCGTCGCGAGGCCCAAGGGGGCAGCGGCAAGAGAGCTAGACAGGAGGATAGCCATGATAGGCGTCGTTTCAAACCCCGAGAGTCTTATGATAGATCTCAGCAGAGGTTTCAGTCGGGTCAGTCTAGTAGCCCCTTCCAGGCTTCTCTCCAGGCATCGGAGGGTGATCAGCACCGCCATATTGGTTTTAGTGCCGGTCCTAGTCGGGGCCGAGATAGTTCACAGATAGGTTTTTCTGGCCGGGGTAGCCGACCTCCAGCTCTCAGTCGACAGTCCCAGGGGTGTTATGAGTGTGGGGAGTTAGATCATTGGGCCCGCGAGTGTCCCCATCGCAGGTTAGCCTTACCCGCTCCACAGGCAGTTAGGCATACGCCAGCACCTCCAGCTAGAGGCAGAGGCCAGGGACAGGACCGTAGGGGTCGTCACCAGGGTATACGGGGTGGTCCCCGAGGAGGCAGATTAGGGGGCAGAGCCGATGCACAGGGTAGGGGAGTCCAGGCCCACTTTTATGCAGCTCCAGCTAGAGCAGATGTTGAGACCTCGGACGATGTGATCACAGGTACAGTGTTATTATGCCAGCAGCCCGCCTTGGCTTTATTTGATTCAGGCTCTACTTTTTCGTATGTTTCTGTTTACTATGCCTCTCGATTGAGTTTGATGTCTGAGCCTCTGGTAGCGCCGTTACGTGTGTCGACCCCCGTGGGTGAGTCTTTAGTAGTGGATCAGGTATTTCGATCTTGCTTAGTTACTATCCAGGGGCGTGACACCCGGGCTGACCTTATATTGCTTGACATGGTTGATTTCGATGTGATTCTGGGCATGGATTGGTTATCCCCTTATCGCGCTGTTTTAGATTGCTTTTCTAAGACCGTTACCTTAGCCACTCCCGGTATTCCTTCGGTGGTGTGGCAGGGATCTCGTGGTAGCACACCAGTTGGGGTTATCTCTTTTATTCGTGCTAGGAGGCTAGTGGCTGGCGGATGCTTATCATATTTGGCCTATGTACGTGATGTGAGTAGGGAGGTTTCTCCGGTTGAGTCAGTTCCTGTTGTTCGTGACTTCATAGATGTGTTTCCTGCTGATCTACCTGGCCTACCCCCAGAGCGTGATGTTGATTTTCCGATTGAGCTTGAGCCAGGTACTCGGCCTATTTCTATTCCGCCATATCGGATGGCTCCTGCAGAGCTCACGGAGCTCAGTGTTCAGCTTCAGGATCTCTTGGGTAAGGGATTCATTCGGCCTAGTGTATCGCCTTGGGGTGCCCCAGTCCTCTTCGTGAAGAAGAAGGACGGTACTATGCGATTGTGTATTGACTACAGGCAGCTGAACAAGGTGACGGTGAGGAACCGTTACCCCATGCCTCGTATTGATGATTTGTTTGATCAGCTTCAGGGTGCCGTGGTATTTTCTAAGATTGATTTAAGATCCGGCTACCACCAGTTGAGGATTAGGGCAGCGGACGTCCCTAAGACCGCATTTAGGACTCGTTATGGCCATTATGAGTTCTTGGTGATGTCGTTTGGGTTGACTAATGCCCCTGCCGCCTTCATGGACTTGATGACACGTATGTTCAGGCCATACCTTGATTTATTTGTCATTGTCTTCATTGATGACATACTGGTATACTCGCGGAGCCGGAGTGAGCATGAGCAACATTTGAGGATAGTGCTCCAGACTTTGAGAGATCAGCGGCTTTATGCCAAGTTCTCAAAGTGCGAGTTTTGGCTTGAGTCTGTAGCCTTCTTGGGGCACGTGGTGTCCAAGGAGGGTATTAGGGTTGATCCGGCGAAGATTGAGGCTATTCGTGATTGGTACAGGCCCACCTCTGTGACTGAGATTCGTAGCTTCGTCGGATTGGCAGGCTACTATAGGCATTTTGTTGAGGGATTTTCTACTATAGCAGCGCCTTTGACTCGGTTGACTCGCCAGGATGTTCCCTTTGTTTGGTCAGAGGAGTGTGAGGCGAGCTTTTTGAGGCTCAAGGAGTTATTGACCACCGCTCCTATATTGGCTCTTCCAGTTGAGGGCGAGGGCTTCACGGTATATTATGACGCATCTGGCGTTGGTTTGGGTTGTGTATTGATGCAGCAGGGCCGGGTTATTGCTTATGCGTCGAGGCAGCTTAAGATTCATGAGAGCAACTACCCCACCCATGACTTAGAGTTGGCGGCGGTAGTTTTTGCACTTAAGATTTGGAGGCACTACTTGTATGGAGTTCGATGTGAGATCTATACCGATCACAGGAGTCTTCAGTACATCATGAGCCAGAGGGACCTTAATTCGAGGCAGCGTCGTTGGATTGAGCTCCTGAAGGACTATGACCTATCTATTCTCTATCATCCGGGCAAGGCAAATGTGGTAGCGGACGCCTTGAGCCGAAAGGCAGTGAGTATGGGTAGTCTATCCTTCTTATCTGTTGAGGAGCGACCCTTGGCTATGAACATTCAGTTCTTAGCCAATAGCATGATTCGGTTGGATATCTCAGATTCTAGACGTGTCTTGGCCCATATGGGAGTTCAGTCTTCCTTGCTTGACAGGATCCGTGGTTGTCAGTTTGAGGATGAGCCTTGGTGGCCTTTAGAGATCGAGTGTTAGCGGGTGATGGTGGTCAGGCTACCTTAGATCCTGATGGAGTGTTGAGATTCGCCGGCCGCATCTGTGTTCCGAGAGTTGGGGATTTGATACAGTTGATACTTTCTGAGGGCCATGAGTCTAGATACTCTATCCATCCGGGCACAGCGAAGATGTATCGTGATCTGAGGCAACATTATTGGTGGAGTGGCATGAGGAGAGATATTGCTGACTTTGTTTCCCGTTGCTTGTGCTGCCAGCAGGTAAAGGCCGAGCATTTTGAGGCCTGGTGGCGAGTTCCAGAGATTACCCATTCCGGAGTGGAAGTGGGAGCGTATCACTATGGACTTCGTTGTGGGGTTACCTCGGACTTCTAGAGGTGTTGA
>NW_026020586.1:0-77794 GCF_900185275.1 Solanum verrucosum
TTTTTTGAAAGATCGCTGCTCAAACTACTCTACGGTAGGTTTGGTTGCGTAGATATCGAAAAAATACGTGGTTCAGAAAAAAAATCGCCTGAAACGGACGTTCGAGAAGCCCGAGTTATGGCCGTTTGAAGTTTTCCCAAATCCACGGCTACCTTCAATTTTTGAGATGCGAATTTTCAGACGATCGTACACTTTTGACTGGGACGTCCGATTGACGCAATCTTTTTTTTTGAATCCTCGTATTTTTTCGAGATCTATTTGAAAACTCATCCGCTTCAAACGAATTTCCTTTTTCTTTTTTCGTCATATTTCTACTATTCCAAGAATGAGCAAAATGCGTTTTTTGTGAAGATAGGCACGCGCAAAACCGCGTCGCGTTAGTTTGGTTGCGTAGATATGAAAAAATACGCGGGTTCAAAAAAAAAATCGCGTCAAACAAACTCCCGAAGCTCGAGTTATGGCCGTTTGAATTTCCTTTTTCCCCTTTCTCATCTTAATTCTACTATTCAAAGAATGAGCAAAATGCGTTTTTTGAAAGATCGGCTCGCTCAAACTACCTTACGGTAGTTTAGTTGCGTAGATATTGAAAAAATACGCGGGTTCAGAAAATAAATCGCCTGAAACGGACGTCCGAAGCCCGAGTTATGGCCGTTTGAAGTTTCCCAAATCCACGGCTACCTTCAATTTTTGAGATGCTGAATTTTCAGACGATCGTAACTTTTGACTGGGACGTTCGATTGACGCAATCTTTTTTTTGAACCCTCGTATTTTTTTCGAAATCTATTTGAAAAACTCATCCGCTTCAACCGAATTTCCTTTTTATTTTTTCGTCATATTTCTACTATTCCAAGAATGAGCAAAATGCGTTTTTCGGGAAGATCGACACGCGTAAACCGCGTCGGGTTAGTTTGGTTGCGTAGATATCGTAAAAATACGCGGGTTCAAAAAAAAAATCGCGTCAAACAAACTCCCGAAGCTCGAGTTATGGCCGTTTGAATTTCCTTTTTCCCCTTTCTCATCTTAATTCTACTATTCAAAGAATGAACAAAATGCGTTTTTTTGAAAGATCGGCTCGCTAAAACCACCTCACGGTAGTTTGGATGCGTAGATATCGAAAAAATACGCGGGTTCAAAAAAAAATCGCCTGAAACGGACGTCCGAAGCCCTAGTAATGGCCGTTTGAAGTTTCCCAAATCCACGGCTACCTTCAATTTTTGAGATGCTGAATTTTCAGACGATCGTAACTTTTGACTGGGACGTTCGATTGACGCAATCTTATTTTTGAATCCTCGTATTTTTTTCGAGATCTATTTGAAAAACTCATCTGTTTCAACCGAATTTCCTTTTTCTTTTTTCGTCATATTTCTACTATTCCAAAAATTAGCAAAATGCATTTTTGGGAAGATCGGCACGCGTAAACCGCGTCGCGGTTGTTTGGTTGCGTAGATATCGAAAAAATACGCGGGTTCAAAAAAAAAATCGCGTCAAAAGGACACCCGAAGCTCGAGTTATGGCCGTTTGAATTTCCTTTTTCCCTTTCTCATCTTAATTCTACTATTCAAAGAATGAACAAAATGCGTTTTTTGAAAGATCGGCTCGCTCAAACCACCTCACGGTAGTTTGGTTGCGTAGATATCGAAAAAATACGCGGGTTCCAAAAAAAAATCGCCTGAAACGGACGTCCGAAGCCCGAGTTATCGCCGTTTGAAGTTTCCCAAATCCACGGCTACCTTCAATTTTTGAGATTCTGAATTTTCAGACGATCGTAACTTTTGACTGGGACGTCCGATTGACGCAATCTTATTTTTGAATCCTCGTATTTTTTCGAGATCTATTTGAAAAACTCATCCGCTTCACTTGAATTTCCTTTTTATATTTTAGTCATATTTCTACTATTCCAAAAATGAGCAAAATGCGTTTTTGGGAAGATCGGCACGTGTAAACCGCGTCGCGGTAGTTTGGTTGCGTAGATATCGAAAAAATACGCGGGTTCAAAAAAAAAATCGCGCCAAACGGACAACCGAAGCTCGAGTTATGGCCGTTTGAATTTCCTTTTTCCCTTTCTCATCTTAATTCTACTATTCAAAGAATTAGCAAAATGTGTTTTTTGAAAAATCGGCCTGCTCAAACAACCTTACGGTAGTTTGGTTGCGTAGATATCGAAAAAATACGCGGGTTCAAAAAAAATATTGCGTCAAACGGACACCCCAAGCTCGAGTTATGGCCGTATGAATTTCCTTTTTCCCTTTCTCATCTTAATTCTACTATTCAAAGAATGAGCAAAATGCGTTTTTTGAAAGATCGGCTTGCTCAAACTACCTTATGGTAGTTTGGTTGCGTAGATATCGAAAAAATACGCGGGTTCAAAAAAAAATCGCCTGGAACGGACGTCTGAAGCCCGAGTTATGGCCGTTTGAAGTTTCCCAAATCCACGGCTACCTTCAATTTTTGAGATGCTGAATTTTCAGACGATCGTAACTTTTGATTGGGACGTCCGATTGACGCATTATTATTTTTGAATCCTCGTATTTTTTCGAGATCTATTTGAAAAACTTATCCGCTTCAACCGAATTTCCTTTTTATTTTTTCGTCATATTTCTACTATTCCAAAAATGAGCAAAATGCGTTTTTGGGAAGATCGGCACGTGCAAACCGCGTCGCGGTAGTTTGGTTGCGTAGATATTGAAAAAATACGCGGGTTCAAAAAAAAAATCGAGCCAAACGGACACCCGAAGCTCGAGTTATGGCCATTTGAATTTCCTTTTTCCCTTTCTCATCTTAATTCTACTATTCAAAGAATTAGCAAAATGCGTTTTTTGAAAAATCGGCCCGCTCAAACAACCTTATGGTACTTTGGTTGCGTAGATATCAAAAAAATACGCGGGTTCAAAAAAAAAATCGCGTCAAACGGACACCCCAAGCTCGAGTTATGGCCGTTTGAATTTCCTTTTTCTCTTTCTCATCTTAATTCTACTATTAATAGAATGAGCAAAATGCGTTTTTTGAAAGATCGGCCTGCTCAAACAACCTTACGGTAGTTTGGTTGCGTAGATATCGAAAAAATACGCGGGTTCAAAAAACAAATCGCCTGAAACGGACGTTCGAAACCCGAGTTATGGCCGTTTAAAGTTTCCCAAATCCACGGCTACTTTCAATTTTTGAGATGCTGAATTTTCAGACGATCGTAACTTTTGACTGGGATGTCCGATTGACGCAATCTTTTTTTTGAATCCTCGTATTTTTTTCGAGATCTATTTGAAAAACTCATCCGCTTCAACTGAATTTCCTTTTTATTTTTTCGTCATATTTTTACTATTCCAAGAATGAGCAAAATGCGTTTTTGGGAAGATCGGCACGCGCAAACCGGGTCGCGGTAGTTTGGTCGCGTAGATATCGAAAAAATACGCGGGTTCAAAAAAAAAATCGCGTCAAACGGACACCCGAATCTCGAGTTATGGCCGTTTGAATTTCCTTTTTCCCTTTCTCATCTTAATTCTACTATTCAAAGAATGAGCAAAATGCGTTTTTTGAAAGATCGGCTCGCTCAAAGTACCTTACGGTAGTTTGGTTGCGTAGATATTGAAAAAATACGCGGGTTCAAAAAAAAAATCGCCTGAAACGGACGTCCGAAGCCCGAGTTATGGCCGTTTGAAGTTTCCCAAATCCACGGCTACCTTCAATTTTTGAGATGCTGAATTTTCAGACGATCGTAACTTTTGACTGGGACGTCCGATTGACGCAATCTTATTTTTGAATCCTCGTATTTTTTCGAGATCTATTTGAAAAACTAATCCGCTTCAACTGAATTTCCTTTTTATTTTTTCGTCATATTTCTACTATTCCAAAAATGAGCAAAATGCGTTTTTGGGAAGTTCGACACGCGCAAACCGCGTCGCGTTAGTTTGGTTGCGTAGATATCGAAAAAATACGCGGGTTGAAAAAAAAAATCGCGCCAAACGGACACCCGAAGCTCGAGTTATGGCCGTTTGAATTTCCTTTTTCCCTTACTCATCTTAATTCTACTATTCAAAGAATTAGCAAAATGCATTTTTTGAAAAATCGGCCCGCTCAAACAACCTTACGGTAGTTTGGTTGCGTAAATATCGAAAGAATACGCGGGTTCAAAAGAAAAATCGCGTCAAACGGACATCCGAAGCTCGAGTTATGGCCGTTTGAATTTCCTTTTTCCCTTTCCCATCTTAATTCTACTATTCAAAGAATGAGCAAAATGCGTTTTTTGAAAGATCGGCTCGCTCAAACTACCTTACGGTAGTTTGGTTGCGTAGATATTGAAAAAATACGCGGGTTCAAAAAAAAAATCGCCTGAAACGGACGTCCGAAGCCCGAGTTATGGCCGTTTGAAGTTTCCCAAATCCACGGCTACCTTCAATTTTTGAGATGCTGAATTTTCAGACGATCGTAACTTTTGACTGGGTCGTTCGATTGACGCAATCTTTTTTTTGAATCCTCGTATTTTTTCGAAATCTATTTGAAAAACTCATCCGCTTCAACCGAATTTCCTTTTTATTTTTTCGTCATAATTCTACTATTCCAAGAATGAGCAAAATGCGTTTTCGGGAAGATCGACACGCGTAAACCGCGTCGCGTTAGTTTGGTTGCGTAGATATCGAAAGAATACGCGGGTTCAAAAAAAAAATCGCGTCAAAAGGACACCCGAAGCTCGAGTTATGGCCGTTTGAATTTCCTTTTTCCCTTTCTCATCTTAATTCTACTATTCAAAGAATGAGCAGAATGCGTTTTTTGAAAGATCGGCTCGCTCAAACTACTCTACGGTAGTTTGGTTGCGTAGATATCAAAAAAATACGCGTGTTCAGAAAAAAAATCGCCTGAAACGGACGTTCGAAACCCGAGTTATGGCCGTTTGAAGTTTCCCAAATCCACGGCTACCTTCAATTTTTGAGATGCTGAATTTTCAGACGATCGTAACTTTTGACTGGGACGTCCGATTGACGCAATCTTTTTTTTGAATCCTCGTATTTTTTCGAGATCTATTTGAAAAACTCATCCGCTTCAAACGAATTTCCTTTTTCTTTTTTCGTCATATTTCTACTATTCCAAGAATGAGCAAAATGCGTTTTTGTGAAGATAGGCACGCGCAAACCGCGTCGCGTTAGTTTGGTTGCGTAGATATCGAAAAAATACGCGGGTTCAAAAAAAAAATCGCGTCAAACAAACTCCCGAAGCTCGAGTTATGGCCGTTTGAATTTCCTTTTTCCCTTTCTCATCTTAATTCTACTATTCAAAGAATGAGCAAAATGCGTTTTTTGAAAGATCGGCTCGCTCAAACTACCTTACGGTAGTTTAGTTGCGTAGATATTGAAAAAATACGCGGGTTCAGAAAATAAATCGCCTGAAACGGACGTCCGAAGCCCGAGTTATGGCCGTTTGAAGTTTCCCAAATCCACGGCTACCTTCAATTTTTGAGATGCTGAATTTTCAGACGATCGTAACTTTTGACTGGGACGTTCGATTGACGCAATCTTTTTTTTGAACCCTCGTATTTTTTCGAAATCTATTTGAAAAACTCATCCGCTTCAACCGAATTTCCTTTTTATTTTTTCGTCATATTTCTACTATTCCAAGAATGAGCAAAATGCGTTTTCGGGAAGATCGACACGCGTAAACCGCGTCGGGTTAGTTTGGTTGCGTAGATATCGTAAAAATACGCGGGTTCAAAAAAAAAATCGCGTCAAACAAACTCCCGAAGATCGAGTTATGGCCGTTTGAATTTCCTTTTTCCCTTTCTCATCTTAATTCTACTATTCAAAGAATGAACAAAATGCGTTTTTTGAAAGATCGGCTCGCTAAAACCACCTCACGGTAGTTTGGATGCGTAGATATCGAAAAAATACGCGGGTTCAAAAAAAAATCGCCTGAAACGGACGTCCGAAGCCCTAGTAATGGCCGTTTGAAGTTTCCCAAATCCACGGCTACCTTCAATTTTTGAGATGCTGAATTTTCAGACGATCGTAACTTTTGACTGGGACGTTCGATTGACGCAATCTTATTTTTGAATCCTCGTATTTTTTCGAGATCTATTTGAAAAACTCATCTGTTTCAACCGAATTTCCTTTTTCTTTTTTCGTCATATTTCTACTATTCCAAAAATTAGCAAAATGCATTTTTGGGAAGATCGGCACGCGTAAACCGCGTCGCGGTTGTTTGGTTGCGTAGATATCGAAAAAATACGCGGGTTCAAAAAAAAAATCGCGTCAAAAGGACACCCGAAGCTCGAGTTATGGCCGTTTGAATTTCCTTTTTCCCTTTCTCATCTTAATTCTACTATTCAAAGAATGAACAAAATGCGTTTTTTGAAAGATCGGCTCGCTCAAACCACCTCACGGTAGTTTGGTTGCGTAGATATCGAAAAAATACGCGGGTTCCAAAAAAAAATCGCCTGAAACGGACGTCCGAAGCCCGAGTTATCGCCGTTTGAAGTTTCCCAAATCCACGGCTACCTTCAATTTTTGAGATTCTGAATTTTCAGACGATCGTAACTTTTGACTGGGACGTCCGATTGACGCAATCTTATTTTTGAATCCTCGTATTTTTTCGAGATCTATTTGAAAAACTCATCCGCTTCACTTGAATTTCCTTTTTATATTTTAGTCATATTTCTACTATTCCAAAAATGAGCAAAATGCGTTTTTGGGAAGATCGGCACGTGTAAACCGCGTCGCGGTAGTTTGGTTGCGTAGATATCGAAAAAATACGCGGGTTCAAAAAAAAAATCGCGCCAAACGGACAACCGAAGCTCGAGTTATGGCCGTTTGAATTTCCTTTTTCCCTTTCTCATCTTAATTCTACTATTCAAAGAATTAGCAAAATGTGTTTTTTGAAAAATCGGCCTGCTCAAACAACCTTACGGTAGTTTGGTTGCGTAGATATCGAAAAAATACGCGGGTTCAAAAAAAATATTGCGTCAAACGGACACCCCAAGCTCGAGTTATGGCCGTATGAATTTCCTTTTTCCCTTTCTCATCTTAATTCTACTATTCAAAGAATGAGCAAAATGCGTTTTTTGAAAGATCGGCTTGCTCAAACTACCTTATGGTAGTTTGGTTGCGTAGATATCGAAAAAATACGCGGGTTCAAAAAAAAATCGCCTGGAACGGACGTCTGAAGCCCGAGTTATGGCCGTTTGAAGTTTCCCAAATCCACGGCTACCTTCAATTTTTGAGATGCTGAATTTTCAGACGATCGTAACTTTTGATTGGGACGTCCGATTGACGCATTATTATTTTTGAATCCTCGTATTTTTTCGAGATCTATTTGAAAAACTTATCCGCTTCAACCGAATTTCCTTTTTATTTTTTCGTCATATTTCTACTATTCCAAAAATGAGCAAAATGCGTTTTTGGGAAGATCGGCACGTGCAAACCGCGTCGCGGTAGTTTGGTTGCGTAGATATTGAAAAAATACGCGGGTTCAAAAAAAAAATCGAGCCAAACGGACACCCGAAGCTCGAGTTATGGCCATTTGAATTTCCTTTTTCCCTTTCTCATCTTAATTCTACTATTCAAAGAATTAGCAAAATGCGTTTTTTGAAAAATCGGCCCGCTCAAACAACCTTATGGTACTTTGGTTGCGTAGATATCAAAAAAATACGCGGGTTCAAAAAAAAAATCGCGTCAAACGGACACCCCAAGCTCGAGTTATGGCCGTTTGAATTTCCTTTTTCTCTTTCTCATCTTAATTCTACTATTAATAGAATGAGCAAAATGCGTTTTTTGAAAGATCGGCCTGCTCAAACAACCTTACGGTAGTTTGGTTGCGTAGATATCGAAAAAATACGCGGGTTCAAAAAACAAATCGCCTGAAACGGACGTTCGAAACCCGAGTTATGGCCGTTTAAAGTTTCCCAAATCCACGGCTACTTTCAATTTTTGAGATGCTGAATTTTCAGACGATCGTAACTTTTGACTGGGATGTCCGATTGACGCAATCTTTTTTTTGAATCCTCGTATTTTTTCGAGATCTATTTGAAAAACTCATCCGCTTCAACTGAATTTCCTTTTTATTTTTTCGTCATATTTTTACTATTCCAAGAATGAGCAAAATGCGTTTTTGGGAAGATCGGCACGCGCAAACCGGGTCGCGGTAGTTTGGTCGCGTAGATATCGAAAAAATACGCGGGTTCAAAAAAAAAATCGCGTCAAACGGACACCCGAATCTCGAGTTATGGCCGTTTGAATTTCCTTTTTCCCTTTCTCATCTTAATTCTACTATTCAAAGAATGAGCAAAATGCGTTTTTTGAAAGATCGGCTCGCTCAAAGTACCTTACGGTAGTTTGGTTGCGTAGATATTGAAAAAAATACGCGGGTTCAAAAAAAAAATCGCCTGAAACGGACGTCCGAAGCCCGAGTTATGGCCGTTTGAAGTTTCCCAAATCCACGGCTACCTTCAATTTTTGAGATGCTGAATTTTCAGACGATCGTAACTTTTGACTGGGACGTCCGATTGACGCAATCTTATTTTTGAATCCTCGTATTTTTTCGAGATCTATTTGAAAAACTAATCCGCTTCAACTGAATTTCCTTTTTATTTTTTCGTCATATTTCTACTATTCCAAAAATGAGCAAAATGCGTTTTTGGGAAGTTCGACACGCGCAAACCGCGTCGCGTTAGTTTGGTTGCGTAGATATCGAAAAAATACGCGGGTTGAAAAAAAAAATCGCGCCAAACGGACACCCGAAGCTCGAGTTATGGCCGTTTGAATTTCCTTTTTCCCTTACTCATCTTAATTCTACTATTCAAAGAATTAGCAAAATGCATTTTTTGAAAAATCGGCCCGCTCAAACAACCTTACGGTAGTTTGGTTGCGTAAATATCGAAAGAATACGCGGGTTCAAAAGAAAAATCGCGTCAAACGGACATCCGAAGCTCGAGTTATGGCCGTTTGAATTTCCTTTTTCCCTTTCCCATCTTAATTCTACTATTCAAAGAATGAGCAAAATGCGTTTTTTGAAAGATCGGCTCGCTCAAACTACCTTACGGTAGTTTGGTTGCGTAGATATTGAAAAAATACGCGGGTTCAAAAAAAAAAATCGCCTGAAACGGACGTCCGAAGCCCGAGTTATGGCCGTTTGAAGTTTCCCAAATCCACGGCTACCTTCAATTTTTGAGATGCTGAATTTTCAGACGATCGTAACTTTTGACTGGGTCGTTCGATTGACGCAATCTTTTTTTTGAATCCTCGTATTTTTTCGAAATCTATTTGAAAAACTCATCCGCTTCAACCGAATTTCCTTTTTATTTTTTCGTCATAATTCTACTATTCCAAGAATGAGCAAAATGCGTTTTCGGGAAGATCGACACGCGTAAACCGCGTCGCGTTAGTTTGGTTGCGTAGATATCGAAAGAATACGCGGGTTCAAAAAAAAAATCGCGTCAAAAGGACACCCGAAGCTCGAGTTATGGCCGTTTGAATTTCCTTTTTCCCTTTCTCATCTTAATTCTACTATTCAAAGAATGAGCAGAATGCGTTTTTTGAAAGATCAGCTCGCTCAAACTACTCTACGGTAGTTTGGTTGCGTAGATATCAAAAAAATACGCGTGTTCAGAAAAAAAATCGCCTGAAACGGACGTTCGAAACCCGAGTTATGGCCGTTTGAAGTTTCCCAAATCCACGGCTACCTTCAATTTTTGAGATGCTGAATTTTCAGACGATCGTAACTTTTGACTGGGACGTCCGATTGACGCAATCTTTTTTTTGAATCCTCGTATTTTTTCGAGATCTATTTGAAAAACTCATCCGCTTCAAACGAATTTCCTTTTTCTTTTTTCGTCATATTTCTACTATTCCAAGAATGAGCAAAATGCGTTTTTGTGAAGATAGGCACGCGCAAACCGCGTCGCGTTAGTTTGGTTGCGTAGATATCGAAAAAATACGCGGGTTCAAAAAAAAAATCGCGTCAAACAAACTCCCGAAGCTCGAGTTATGGCCGTTTGAATTTCCTTTTTCCCTTTCTCATCTTAATTCTACTATTCAAAGAATGAGCAAAATGCGTTTTTTGAAAGATCGGCTCGCTCAAACTACCTTACGGTAGTTTAGTTGCGTAGATATTGAAAAAATACGCGGGTTCAGAAAATAAATCGCCTGAAACGGACGTCCGAAGCCCGAGTTATGGCCGTTTGAAGTTTCCCAAATCCACGGCTACCTTCAATTTTTGAGATGCTGAATTTTCAGACGATCGTAACTTTTGACTGGGACGTTCGATTGACGCAATCTTTTTTTTGAACCCTCGTATTTTTTCGAAATCTATTTGAAAAACTCATCCGCTTCAACCGAATTTCCTTTTTATTTTTTCGTCATATTTCTACTATTCCAAGAATGAGCAAAATGCGTTTTCGGGAAGATCGACACGCGTAAACCGCGTCGGGTTAGTTTGGTTGCGTAGATATCGTAAAAATACGCGGGTTCAAAAAAAAAATCGCGTCAAACAAACTCCCGAAGATCGAGTTATGGCCGTTTGAATTTCCTTTTTCCCTTTCTCATCTTAATTCTACTATTCAAAGAATGAACAAAATGCGTTTTTTGAAAGATCGGCTCGCTAAAACCACCTCACGGTAGTTTGGATGCGTAGATATCGAAAAAATACGCGGGTTCAAAAAAAAATCGCCTGAAACGGACGTCCGAAGCCCTAGTAATGGCCGTTTGAAGTTTCCCAAATCCACGGCTACCTTCAATTTTTGAGATGCTGAATTTTCAGACGATCGTAACTTTTGACTGGGACGTTCGATTGACGCAATCTTATTTTTGAATCCTCGTATTTTTTCGAGATCTATTTGAAAAACTCATCTGTTTCAACCGAATTTCCTTTTTCTTTTTTCGTCATATTTCTACTATTCCAAAAATTAGCAAAATGCATTTTTGGGAAGATCGGCACGCGTAAACCGCGTCGCGGTTGTTTGGTTGCGTAGATATCGAAAAAATACGCGGGTTCAAAAAAAAAATCGCGTCAAAAGGACACCCGAAGCTCGAGTTATGGCCGTTTGAATTTCCTTTTTCCCTTTCTCATCTTAATTCTACTATTCAAAGAATGAACAAAATGCGTTTTTTGAAAGATCGGCTCGCTCAAACCACCTCACGGTAGTTTGGTTGCGTAGATATCGAAAAAATACGCGGGTTCCAAAAAAAAATCGCCTGAAACGGACGTCCGAAGCCCGAGTTATCGCCGTTTGAAGTTTCCCAAATCCACGGCTACCTTCAATTTTTGAGATTCTGAATTTTCAGACGATCGTAACTTTTGACTGGGACGTCCGATTGACGCAATCTTATTTTTGAATCCTCGTATTTTTTCGAGATCTATTTGAAAAACTCATCCGCTTCACTTGAATTTCCTTTTTATATTTTAGTCATATTTCTACTATTCCAAAAATGAGCAAAATGCGTTTTTGGGAAGATCGGCACGTGTAAACCGCGTCGCGGTAGTTTGGTTGCGTAGATATCGAAAAAATACGCGGGTTCAAAAAAAAAATCGCGCCAAACGGACAACCGAAGCTCGAGTTATGGCCGTTTGAATTTCCTTTTTCCCTTTCTCATCTTAATTCTACTATTCAAAGAATTAGCAAAATGTGTTTTTTGAAAAATCGGCCTGCTCAAACAACCTTACGGTAGTTTGGTTGCGTAGATATCGAAAAAATACGCGGGTTCAAAAAAAAATATTGCGTCAAACGGACACCCCAAGCTCGAGTTATGGCCGTATGAATTTCCTTTTTCCCTTTCTCATCTTAATTCTACTATTCAAAGAATGAGCAAAATGCGTTTTTTGAAAGATCGGCTTGCTCAAACTACCTTATGGTAGTTTGGTTGCGTAGATATCGAAAAAATACGCGGGTTCAAAAAAAAATCGCCTGGAACGGACGTCTGAAGCCCGAGTTATGGCCGTTTGAAGTTTCCCAAATCCACGGTACCTTCAATTTTTGAGATGCTGAATTTTCAGACGATCGTAACTTTTGATTGGGACGTCCGATTGACGCATTATTATTTTTGAATCCTCGTATTTTTTCGAGATCTATTTGAAAAACTTATCCGCTTCAACCGAATTTCCTTTTTATTTTTTCGTCATATTTCTACTATTCCAAAAATGAGCAAAATGCGTTTTTGGGAAGATCGGCACGTGCAAACCGCGTCGCGGTAGTTTGGTTGCGTAGATATTGAAAAAATACGCGGGTTCAAAAAAAAAATCGAGCCAAACGGACACCCGAAGCTCGAGTTATGGCCATTTGAATTTCCTTTTTCCCTTTCTCATCTTAATTCTACTATTCAAAGAATTAGCAAAATGCGTTTTTTGAAAAATCGGTCCGCTCAAACAACCTTATGGTACTTTGGTTGCGTAGATATCAAAAAAATACGCGGGTTCAAAAAAAAAATCGCGTCAAACGGACACCCCAAGCTCGAGTTATGGCCGTTTGAATTTCCTTTTTCTCTTTCTCATCTTAATTCTACTATTAATAGAATGAGCAAAATGCGTTTTTTGAAAGATCGGCCTGCTCAAACAACCTTACGGTAGTTTGGTTGCGTAGATATCGAAAAAATACGCGGGTTCAAAAAACAAATCGCCTGAAACGGACGTTCGAAACCCGAGTTATGGCCGTTTAAAGTTTCCCAAATCCACGGCTACTTTCAATTTTTGAGATGCTGAATTTTCAGACGATCGTAACTTTTGACTGGGATGTCCGATTGACGCAATCTTTTTTTTGAATCCTCGTATTTTTTCGAGATCTATTTGAAAAACTCATCCGCTTCAACTGAATTTCCTTTTTATTTTTTCGTCATATTTTTACTATTCCAAGAATGAGCAAAATGCGTTTTTGGGAAGATCGGCACGCGCAAACCGGGTCGCGGTAGTTTGGTCGCGTAGATATCGAAAAAATACGCGGGTTCAAAAAAAAAATCGCGTCAAACGGACACCCGAATCTCGAGTTATGGCCGTTTGAATTTCCTTTTTCCCTTTCTCATCTTAATTCTACTATTCAAAGAATGAGCAAAATGCGTTTTTTGAAAGATCGGCTCGCTCAAAGTACCTTACGGTAGTTTGGTTGCGTAGATATTGAAAAAATACGCGGGTTCAAAAAAAAAATCGCCTGAAACGGACGTCCGAAGCCCGAGTTATGGCCGTTTGAAGTTTCCCAAATCCACGGCTACCTTCAATTTTTGAGATGCTGAATTTTCAGACGATCGTAACTTTTGACTGGGACGTCCGATTGACGCAATCTTATTTTTGAATCCTCGTATTTTTTCGAGATCTATTTGAAAAACTAATCCGCTTCAACTGAATTTCCTTTTTATTTTTTCGTCATATTTCTACTATTCCAAAAATGAGCAAAATGCGTTTTTGGGAAGTTCGACACGCGCAAACCGCGTCGCGTTAGTTTGGTTGCGTAGATATCGAAAAAATACGCGGGTTGAAAAAAAAAATCGCGCCAAACGGACACCCGAAGCTCGAGTTATGGCCGTTTGAATTTCCTTTTTCCCTTACTCATCTTAATTCTACTATTCAAAGAATTAGCAAAATGCATTTTTTGAAAAATCGGCCCGCTCAAACAACCTTACGGTAGTTTGGTTGCGTAAATATCGAAAGAATACGCGGGTTCAAAAGAAAAATCGCGTCAAACGGACATCCGAAGCTCGAGTTATGGCCGTTTGAATTTCCTTTTTCCCTTTCCCATCTTAATTCTACTATTCAAAGAATGAGCAAAATGCGTTTTTTGAAAGATCGGCTCGCTCAAACTACCTTACGGTAGTTTGGTTGCGTAGATATTGAAAAAATACGCGGGTTCAAAAAAAAAAATCGCCTGAAACGGACGTCCGAAGCCCGAGTTATGGCCGTTTGAAGTTTCCCAAATCCACGGCTACCTTCAATTTTTGAGATGCTGAATTTTCAGACGATCGTAACTTTTGACTGGGTCGTTCGATTGACGCAATCTTTTTTTTGAATCCTCGTATTTTTTCGAAATCTATTTGAAAAACTCATCCGCTTCAACCGAATTTCCTTTTTATTTTTTCGTCATAATTCTACTATTCCAAGAATGAGCAAAATGCGTTTTCGGGAAGATCGACACGCGTAAACCGCGTCGCGTTAGTTTGGTTGCGTAGATATCGAAAGAATACGCGGGTTCAAAAAAAAAATCGCGTCAAAAGGACACCCGAAGCTCGAGTTATGGCCGTTTGAATTTCCTTTTTCCCTTTCTCATCTTAATTCTACTATTCAAAGAATGAGCAGAATGCGTTTTTTGAAAGATCAGCTCGCTCAAACTACTCTACGGTAGTTTGGTTGCGTAGATATCAAAAAAATACGCGTGTTCAGAAAAAAAATCGCCTGAAACGGACGTTCGAAACCCGAGTTATGGCCGTTTGAAGTTTCCCAAATCCACGGCTACCTTCAATTTTTGAGATGCTGAATTTTCAGACGATCGTAACTTTTGACTGGGACGTCCGATTGACGCAATCTTTTTTTTGAATCCTCGTATTTTTTCGAGATCTATTTGAAAAACTCATCCGCTTCAAACGAATTTCCTTTTTCTTTTTTCGTCATATTTCTACTATTCCAAGAATGAGCAAAATGCGTTTTTGTGAAGATAGGCACGCGCAAACCGCGTCGCGTTAGTTTGGTTGCGTAGATATCGAAAAAATACGCGGGTTCAAAAAAAAAATCGCGTCAAACAAACTCCCGAAGCTCGAGTTATGGCCGTTTGAATTTCCTTTTTCCCTTTCTCATCTTAATTCTACTATTCAAAGAATGAGCAAAATGCGTTTTTTGAAAGATCGGCTCGCTCAAACTACCTTACGGTAGTTTAGTTGCGTAGATATTGAAAAAATACGCGGGTTCAGAAAATAAATCGCCTGAAACGGACGTCCGAAGCCCGAGTTATGGCCGTTTGAAGTTTCCCAAATCCACGGCTACCTTCAATTTTTGAGATGCTGAATTTTCAGACGATCGTAACTTTTGACTGGGACGTTCGATTGACGCAATCTTTTTTTTGAACCCTCGTATTTTTTCGAAATCTATTTGAAAAACTCATCCGCTTCAACCGAATTTCCTTTTTATTTTTTCGTCATATTTCTACTATTCCAAGAATGAGCAAAATGCGTTTTCGGGAAGATCGACACGCGTAAACCGCGTCGGGTTAGTTTGGTTGCGTAGATATCGTAAAAATACGCGGGTTCAAAAAAAAAAATCGCGTCAAACAAACTCCCGAAGATCGAGTTATGGCCGTTTGAATTTCCTTTTTCCCTTTCTCATCTTAATTCTACTATTCAAAGAATGAACAAAATGCGTTTTTTGAAAGATCGGCTCGCTAAAACCACCTCACGGTAGTTTGGATGCGTAGATATCGAAAAAATACGCGGGTTCAAAAAAAAATCGCCTGAAACGGACGTCCGAAGCCCTAGTAATGGCCGTTTGAAGTTTCCCAAATCCACGGCTACCTTCAATTTTTGAGATGCTGAATTTTCAGACGATCGTAACTTTTGACTGGGACGTTCGATTGACGCAATCTTATTTTTGAATCCTCGTATTTTTTCGAGATCTATTTGAAAAACTCATCTGTTTCAACCGAATTTCCTTTTTCTTTTTTCGTCATATTTCTACTATTCCAAAAATTAGCAAAATGCATTTTTGGGAAGATCGGCACGCGTAAACCGCGTCGCGGTTGTTTGGTTGCGTAGATATCGAAAAAATACGCGGGTTCAAAAAAAAAATCGCGTCAAAAGGACACCCGAAGCTCGAGTTATGGCCGTTTGAATTTCCTTTTTCCCTTTCTCATCTTAATTCTACTATTCAAAGAATGAACAAAATGCGTTTTTTGAAAGATCGGCTCGCTCAAACCACCTCACGGTAGTTTGGTTGCGTAGATATCGAAAAAATACGCGGGTTCCAAAAAAAAATCGCCTGAAACGGACGTCCGAAGCCCGAGTTATCGCCGTTTGAAGTTTCCCAAATCCACGGCTACCTTCAATTTTTGAGATTCTGAATTTTCAGACGATCGTAACTTTTGACTGGGACGTCCGATTGACGCAATCTTATTTTTGAATCCTCGTATTTTTTCGAGATCTATTTGAAAAACTCATCCGCTTCACTTGAATTTCCTTTTTATATTTTAGTCATATTTCTACTATTCCAAAAATGAGCAAAATGCGTTTTTGGGAAGATCGGCACGTGTAAACCGCGTCGCGGTAGTTTGGTTGCGTAGATATCGAAAAAATACGCGGGTTCAAAAAAAAAATCGCGCCAAACGGACAACCGAAGCTCGAGTTATGGCCGTTTGAATTTCCTTTTTCCCTTTCTCATCTTAATTCTACTATTCAAAGAATTAGCAAAATGTGTTTTTTGAAAAATCGGCCTGCTCAAACAACCTTACGGTAGTTTGGTTGCGTAGATATCGAAAAAATACGCGGGTTCAAAAAAAATATTGCGTCAAACGGACACCCCAAGCTCGAGTTATGGCCGTATGAATTTCCTTTTTCCCTTTCTCATCTTAATTCTACTATTCAAAGAATGAGCAAAATGCGTTTTTTGAAAGATCGGCTTGCTCAAACTACCTTATGGTAGTTTGGTTGCGTAGATATCGAAAAAATACGCGGGTTCAAAAAAAAATCGCCTGGAACGGACGTCTGAAGCCCGAGTTATGGCCGTTTGAAGTTTCCCAAATCCACGGCTACCTTCAATTTTTGAGATGCTGAATTTTCAGACGATCGTAACTTTTGATTGGGACGTCCGATTGACGCATTATTATTTTTGAATCCTCGTATTTTTTCGAGATCTATTTGAAAAACTTATCCGCTTCAACCGAATTTCCTTTTTATTTTTTCGTCATATTTCTACTATTCCAAAAATGAGCAAAATGCGTTTTTGGGAAGATCGGCACGTGCAAACCGCGTCGCGGTAGTTTGGTTGCGTAGATATTGAAAAAATACGCGGGTTCAAAAAAAAAATCGAGCCAAACGGACACCCGAAGCTCGAGTTATGGCCATTTGAATTTCCTTTTTCCCTTTCTCATCTTAATTCTACTATTCAAAGAATTAGCAAAATGCGTTTTTTGAAAAATCGGCCCGCTCAAACAACCTTATGGTACTTTGGTTGCGTAGATATCAAAAAAATACGCGGGTTCAAAAAAAAAATCGCGTCAAACGGACACCCCAAGCTCGAGTTATGGCCGTTTGAATTTCCTTTTTCTCTTTCTCATCTTAATTCTACTATTAATAGAATGAGCAAAATGCGTTTTTTGAAAGATCGGCCTGCTCAAACAACCTTACGGTAGTTTGGTTGCGTAGATATCGAAAAAATACGCGGGTTCAAAAAACAAATCGCCTGAAACGGACGTTCGAAACCCGAGTTATGGCCGTTTAAAGTTTCCCAAATCCACGGCTACTTTCAATTTTTGAGATGCTGAATTTTCAGACGATCGTAACTTTTGACTGGGATGTCCGATTGACGCAATCTTTTTTTTGAATCCTCGTATTTTTTCGAGATCTATTTGAAAAACTCATCCGCTTCAACTGAATTTCCTTTTTATTTTTTCGTCATATTTTTACTATTCCAAGAATGAGCAAAATGCGTTTTTGGGAAGATCGGCACGCGCAAACCGGGTCGCGGTAGTTTGGTCGCGTAGATATCGAAAAAATACGCGGGTTCAAAAAAAAAATCGCGTCAAACGGACACCCGAATCTCGAGTTATGGCCGTTTGAATTTCCTTTTTCCCTTTCTCATCTTAATTCTACTATTCAAAGAATGAGCAAAATGCGTTTTTTGAAAGATCGGCTCGCTCAAAGTACCTTACGGTAGTTTGGTTGCGTAGATATTGAAAAAAATACGCGGGTTCAAAAAAAAAATCGCCTGAAACGGACGTCCGAAGCCCGAGTTATGGCCGTTTGAAGTTTCCCAAATCCACGGCTACCTTCAATTTTTGAGATGCTGAATTTTCAGACGATCGTAACTTTTGACTGGGACGTCCGATTGACGCAATCTTATTTTTGAATCCTCGTATTTTTTCGAGATCTATTTGAAAAACTCATCCGCTTCAACTGAATTTCCTTTTTATTTTTTCGTCATATTTCTACTATTCCAAAAATGAGCAAAATGCGTTTTTGGGAAGTTCGACACGCGCAAACCGCGTCGCGTTAGTTTGGTTGCGTAGATATCGAAAAAATACGCGGGTTGAAAAAAAAAATCGCGCCAAACGGACACCCGAAGCTCGAGTTATGGCCGTTTGAATTTCCTTTTTCCCTTTCTCATCTTAATTCTACTATTCAAAGAATTAGCAAAATGCATTTTTTGAAAAATCGGCCCGCTCAAACAACCTTACGGTAGTTTGGTTGCGTAAATATCGAAAAATACGCGGGTTCAAAAGAAAAATCGCGTCAAACGGACATCCGAAGCTCGAGTTATGGCCGTTTGAATTTCCTTTTTCCCTTTCCCATCTTAATTCTACTATTCAAAGAATGAGCAAAATGCGTTTTTTGAAAGATCGGCTCGCTCAAACTACCTTACGGTAGTTTGGTTGCGTAGATATTGAAAAAATACGCGGGTTCAAAAAAAAAATCGCCTGAAACGGACGTCCGAAGCCCGAGTTATGGCCGTTTGAAGTTTCCCAAATCCACGGCTACCTTCAATTTTTGAGATGCTGAATTTTCAGACGATCGTAACTTTTGACTGGGTCGTTCGATTGACGCAATCTTTTTTTTGAATCCTCGTATTTTTTCGAAATCTATTTGAAAAACTCATCCGCTTCAACCGAATTTCCTTTTTATTTTTTCGTCATAATTCTACTATTCCAAGAATGAGCAAAATGCGTTTTCGGGAAGATCGACACGCGTAAACCGCGTCGCGTTAGTTTGGTTGCGTAGATATCGAAAGAATACGCGGGTTCAAAAAAAAAATCGCGTCAAAAGGACACCCGAAGCTCGAGTTATGGCCGTTTGAATTTCCTTTTTCCCTTTCTCATCTTAATTCTACTATTCAAAGAATGAGCAGAATGCGTTTTTTGAAAGATCGGCTCGCTCAAACTACTCTACGGTAGTTTGGTTGCGTAGATATCAAAAAAATACGCGTGTTCAGAAAAAAAATCGCCTGAAACGGACGTTCGAAACCCGAGTTATGGCCGTTTGAAGTTTCCCAAATCCACGGCTACCTTCAATTTTTGAGATGCTGAATTTTCAGACGATCGTAACTTTTGACTGGGACGTCCGATTGACGCAATCTTTTTTTTGAATCCTCGTATTTTTTCGAGATCTATTTGAAAAACTCATCCGCTTCAAACGAATTTCCTTTTTCTTTTTTCGTCATATTTCTACTATTCCAAGAATGAGCAAAATGCGTTTTTGTGAAGATAGGCACGCGCAAACCGCGTCGCGTTAGTTTGGTTGCGTAGATATCGAAAAAATACGCGGGTTCAAAAAAAAAATCGCGTCAAACAAACTCCCGAAGCTCGAGTTATGGCCGTTTGAATTTCCTTTTTCCCTTTCTCATCTTAATTCTACTATTCAAAGAATGAGCAAAATGCGGTTTTTGAAAGATCGGCTCGCTCAAACTACCTTACGGTAGTTTAGTTGCGTAGATATTGAAAAAATACGCGGGTTCAGAAAATAAATCGCCTGAAACGGACGTCCGAAGCCCGAGTTATGGCCGTTTGAAGTTTCCCAAATCCACGGCTACCTTCAATTTTTGAGATGCTGAATTTTCAGACGATCGTAACTTTTGACTGGGACGTTCGATTGACGCAATCTTTTTTTTGAACCCTCGTATTTTTTCGAAATCTATTTGAAAAACTCATCCGCTTCAACCGAATTTCCTTTTTATTTTTTCGTCATATTTCTACTATTCCAAGAATGAGCAAAATGCGTTTTCGGGAAGATCGACACGCGTAAACCGCGTCGGGTTAGTTTGGTTGCGTAGATATCGTAAAAATACGCGGGTTCAAAAAAAAAATCGCGTCAAACAAACTCCCGAAGCTCGAGTTATGGCCGTTTGAATTTCCTTTTTCCCTTTCTCATCTTAATTCTACTATTCAAAGAATGAACAAAATGCGTTTTTTGAAAGATCGGCTCGCTAAAACCACCTCACGGTAGTTTGGATGCGTAGATATCGAAAAAATACGCGGGTTCAAAAAAAAATCGCCTGAAACGGACGTCCGAAGCCCTAGTAATGGCCGTTTGAAGTTTCCCAAATCCACGGCTACCTTCAATTTTTGAGATGCTGAATTTTCAGACGATCGTAACTTTTGACTGGGACGTTCGATTGACGCAATCTTATTTTTGAATCCTCGTATTTTTTCGAGATCTATTTGAAAAACTCATCTGTTTCAACCGAATTTCCTTTTTCTTTTTTCGTCATATTTCTACTATTCCAAAAATTAGCAAAATGCATTTTTGGGAAGATCGGCACGCGTAAACCGCGTCGCGGTTGTTTGGTTGCGTAGATATCGAAAAAATACGCGGGTTCAAAAAAAAAATCGCGTTGAAAGGACACCCGAAGCTCGAGTTATGGCCGTTTGAATTTCCTTTTTCCCTTTCTCATCTTAATTCTACTATTCAAAGAATGAACAAAATGCGTTTTTTGAAAGATCGGCTCGCTCAAACCACCTCACGGTAGTTTGGTTGCGTAGATATCGAAAAAATACGCGGGTTCCAAAAAAAAATCTCCTGAAACGGACGTCCGAAGCCCGAGTTATCGCCGTTTGAAGTTTCCCAAATCCACGGCTACCTTCAATTTTTGAGATTCTGAATTTTCAGACGATCGTAACTTTTGACTGGGACGTCCGATTGACGCAATCATTTTTTTGAATCCTCGTATTTTTTCGAGATCTATTTGAAAACTCATCCGCTTCAACTGAATTTCCTTTTTATTTTTTCATCAGATTTCTACTATTCAAAGAATGAGTAAAATGCATTTTTGGGGAAAATCGACGCGCGTAAACCGCGTCACGGTAGTTTGGTTGTGTAGATATCGAAAAAATACGCGTGTTCAAAAAAAACATCGCGTCAAACGGACATCCGAAGCTCGAGTTATGGCCGTTTGAATTTCCTTTTTTTCCTTTCTCATCTTAATTCTACTATTCAAAGAATGAGTAAAATGCGTTTTTTGAAAGATCGGTTGGCTCAAACCACCTCACGGTAGTTTGGTTGCGTGGATATCAAAAAAATACGCGGGTTCAAAAAAAAATCGCCTGAAAGCAACATCCGAAGCCCGAGTTACGGCCGTTTGAAGTTTCCCAAATCCACAGCTACCTTCAATTTTTCAGATGCTGAATTTTCAGATGTTCGTAACTTTTGACTGGAAGGTCCGTTTGACGTTCTCAAACCGCGTCACGGTAGTTTGGCTACGTAGATATTGAAAGAATACGCGGGTTCAAAAAAAATATCGCGTCAAACGGACATCCGAAACTCGAGTTTTGGCCGTTTGAATTTCCTTTTTTCCTTTTTGTTGAATCATCGTATTTTTTCGAGATCTATTTGAAAAATCCATCCCCTATATTCAAATTTCCTTTTATTTTTTAATCATATTTCTACTCGTATAAGAATCAGTAAAAGGCGTTGCTGGGAAAATCGGCGCGGCCAAACCTCCTTTAGGCAGTTTGGTTGCGTAGATCTCGAAAAAATACGCGGATTCAAAAAATAAATTGCCTGAAACGGAAGTCCGAGGCCCGAGTTATGGCCGTTTGAAGTTTCATAAATTCAAAGCTACCTTCAAACTTTAAGATACTGAATTTCAAATGGTCGTAACTTTCGACTCGTACGTCCTTATGACGCAATTTTGTTTTCGAACCCTCGTATTTTTTCGAGATCTTTTCGAAAAACCCATCCCCTTTATTTGAATTTCCTTTTATATTTTTCATCATATTTCTAATCGTATAAGAATCAGTAAAAGACGTTTTTTGGAAAATCGGCACGCTTTAGGCAGTTTGGTTGCGTAGATCTCAAAAAAATACGCGTATTCAAAAAAAAAATCTCTTGAAACGGACCCCCGAGGCCCGAGTTATGGCCGTTTGAAGTTTCATAAATTCAAAGCTACCTTCAACCTTTAAGATGCTGAATTTCAAATGGTCGTAACTTTCGACATGAACGTCCGTTTGACGCAATCTTTATTTTGAATCCTCGAATTTTTTTCCATCCCCTTTATTTGAATTTTCTTTTATTTTTTTCATCATATTTCTACTCGTATAAGAATCAGTAAAAGGTGTTTTTGGAAAATCGATACGCGAAAACCGCCTTTAGGCAGTTTGGTTGAGTAGATCTCGAAAAAATACGCGAATTAAAAAAAAACCGCCTGAAACGGACGCCCGAGGCCCGAGTTATGGCCGTTTGAAGTTTCATAAATTCAAAACTAACTTCAATCTTTAAGATGCTAAATTTCAAATGGTCGTAAATTTCGGCTCGAACGTCCGTTTGACGCTATTTTTTTTTAAATCCTCGTATTTTTTCGAGATCTTTTTGAAAAACGCATCCCTTTATTTGAATTTCTATTTACTTTTTTCATGATATTTCTACTCGTACAAGAATCAATAAAAGGCATTTTTTGGAAAATCGGCATGCGCAAACCGCCATTAGGCAGTTTGGTTGAGTAGATCTCCAAAAAATACGCGGATTCAAAAGAAAAATCGCCTGAAACGGATGCCCGAGGCCCGAGTTATGGCCGTGTGACGTTTCGTAAATTCAAAGCTACCTTCAACCTTTAAGATGCTGAATTTCAAATGGTCGTAACTTTCGGCTCGAACGTCCGTTTGATGCAATTTCTTTTCGAATCCTCGTAGTTTTTCGAGATCGTTTTGAAAAACCCATCCCCTATATTCAAATTTCCTTTTATTTTTTTAATCATATTTCTACTCGTATAAGAATCAGTAAAAGGCGTTGTTGGAAAATCGGCACGGGCAAACCTCCTTTAGGCGCTTTGGTTGGGTAGATCACGAAAAAATACGCGGATTAAAAAAAAAATCGCCTGAAACGGACGCCTGAGGCCCGAGTTATCGTCGTTTGAAGTTTCATAAATTCAAAGCTACCTCAAGCTTTAGGATGCTGAATTTCAAATGGTCGTAACTTTCGGCTCGAATGTCCGTTTGACGCAATTTTTTTTTGAATCCTCGTATGTTTTCGAGATCTTTTTGAAAAACCCATCCCCTTAATTCGAATTTCCTTTTATTTTTTTAATCATATTTCCACTCGTGTTAGAATCAGTAAAAGGCGTTGTTGGGAAAATCGGCGCGGGCAAACCTCATTTAGGTAGTTTGGTTGCGTAGATCTCAAAAAAATACGCGCATTCAAAAAAAAAATCGCCTGAAACAGACGCCCGAGGCCCGAGTTATGGCCTTTTGAAGTTTCATAAATTCAAAGCCACCTTCAACCTTTATGATGCTGAATTTCAAATGGTCGTATCTTTCGGCTCGAACGTCCTTTTGAAGCAATTTTTTTTTTCAAATCATCGTGTTTTTTCGAGATCTCTTTGAAAAACGCAATCCCTTTATTTGAATTTCCTTTTATTTTTTTCATCATATTTCTACTTGTATAAGAATAAGTAAAATGCGTTTTTAGGGAAATCGGCACTGGCAAACCGCCTTTAGGCAGTATGGTTGAGTAGATCTTGAAAAAATACGCAGATTCAAAAAAAAATCGCCTGAAACGAACGTTCGAGGCCCGAGTAATGGCCGTTTGAAGTTTCATAAATTCAAAGCTACCTTCAACCATTAAGATGCTGAAATTCAAATGGTCGTAACTTTCGGCTCGAACGTCCGTTTGACGCAATTTATTTTTGAAACCTCATATTTTTTCGAGATATTTTTGAAAAACTCATCCCCTTTATTTGAATTTCCTTTTATTTTTTAATCATATTTCTACTCGTATAAGAATCAGTAAAAGGGGTTGTTGGTAAAATCGGCACGCGGTAACCGCCTTTATCCAGTTTGGTTGCGTTGTTCTCGAAAAAATACGCGGATTCAAACAAAAAATCGCCTGAAACGGACGCTCGAGGACCGAGTTATGGCCTTTTGAAGTTTCATAAATTCAAAGCTACCTTCAACCTTTATGATGCTGAATTTCAAATGGTCGTATCTTTCGGCTAGAACGTCCTTTTGAAGCAATTTTTTTTTCAAATCATCGTATTTTTTCGAGATCTCTTTGAAAAACCCATCCCCTTTATTTGAATTTCCTTTTAGAATCAGTAAAAGGCGTTTTTGGGAAAATAGGCACGCGCAAATCGACTTTAGGTAGTTTGGTTGCGTAGATCTCGAAAAAATATGCAACTTCAAAAAAAATCGCCTGAAACGGACGCCCGAGACCCGAGTTATGGCCGTTTGAAGTTTCATAAATTCAAAGCTACCTCAAGCTTTAAGATGCTGAATTTCAAATGGTCGTAACTTTCGCCTCGAACGTCCGTTTGATGCAAAAAAATTTTTGAATCCTCGTATTTTATCGAGATCTTTTTGAAAAACAAATCCCCTTTATTCTAATTTCCTTTTATTTTTTTAATCATATTTCTACTCGTGTTAGAATCAGTAAAAGGCGTTGTTGGGAAAATCGGTTCGGGCAAACCTCCTTTAGGCATTTTGGTTGCGTAGATCTCAAAAAAATACGCGCATTCAAAAAATAAATCGCCTGAAACGGACCCCCGAGACCCGAGTTATGGCCTTTTGAAGTTTCATAAATTCAAAGCCACCTTCAACCTTTATGATGCTGAATTTCAAATGGTCGTATCTTTCGCTCGAACGTCCTTTTGAAGCAATTTTTTTTTCAAATCATCGTATTGTTTCGAGATCTCTTTGAAAAACGCATCCCCTTTATTTGAATTTCCTTTTATTTTTTTCATCATAATTCTATTCATATAAGAATCAGTAAAAGGCGTTTTTGGGAAATCGGCACGCGTAAACCGCCTTTAGGCACTTTGGTTGAGTAGATCTCGAAAAAATATGCAGATCCAAAAAAAATCGCTTGAAACGGACGCCCGAGACTCGAGTAATGGCCGTTTGAAGTATCATAAATTCAAAGCTACCTTCAACCATTAAGATGTTGAAATTCAAATGGTCGTAACTTTCAGCTCGAACGTCCGTTTGACGCAATTTATTTTTGAAACCTCGTATTTTTTCGAGATCTTTTTGAAAAACCCATCTCCTTTATTCGAATTTCCTTTTATTTTTTTAATCATATTTCTACTCGTATAAGAATCAGTAAAAGGCGTTGTTGGTAAAATCGGCACGCGTAAACCGCCTTTAGGTAGTTTGGTTGCGTAGATCTCAACAAAATACGCGGATTCAAAAAAAAAATCGCCTGAAACGGACGCTCGAGGCCCGAGTTATGGCCGTTTAAATTTTATAAACTTAAAGCTACCTTCAACCTTTAAGATGCTGAATTTCAAATGGTCGTAATTTTTGGCTCGAACGTCCGTTTGACGCAATTTTATTTTTGAATCCTCGTATTTTTTCGATATCTTTTTTAAAAACTCATCCCCTTTATTTGAATTTCCTTTTATTTTTTTCATTATATTTCTACTCGTATAAGAATCAGTCAAAGGCGTTTTTGAGAAAATCAGCATGCGCAAACCGCCTTTAGGCCACTTGGTTGCGTTGATCTAGAAAAAATAAGCAGATTCACAAAAAAAATCATCTGAAACGGACGCCCGAGGCCCGAGTTATGGCCGTTTGAAGTTTCATAAATTCAAAGCTACCTTCAACCTTTGAGATGTTGAATTTCAAATGGTCGTAACTTTCGGCTCGAACGTACGTTTGACGCAATTTTTTTTTGAATCCTCGTATTTTTTTGAGATATTTTTGAAAAACCCATCCCCTTTATTTGAATTTCCTTTTATTTTTTTCATCATATTTCTACTCGTATAAGAATCAATAAATGGCGATTTTGGGAAAATCGGCACGCGCAAACCGCCTTTAGGCAGATTGGTTGGGTAGATCTCAAAAAAATATGCGGATTCAAAATGAATCGCCTGAAACGGACGCCCGAGGCCCGAGTTATGGCCATTTAAAGTTTTATAAATTCAAAGCTACCTTGAAACCTTTATGATGCTGAATTTCAAATAGTCGTATCTTTCGGCTCGAACGTCCTTTTGACGCAATTTTTTTTTCGAATCATCGTATTTTTTCGAGATGTCTTTGAAAAACCCATCCCTTTTATTAGAATTTCCTGTTATTTATTTATCATATTTATACTCGTATAAGAATCATTAAAAGGCGTTTTTGGGAAAATCGGCACGCGCAAACCGCCTTTAGGCAGTTTGGTTGCGTAGATCTCAAAAAAATATGCAGATTCAAAAAAAATAGCTTGAAACAAACGACCGATGCCCGAATTATGGCCATTTGAAGTTTCATAAATTCAAAGCTACCGTCAACCTTTAATATTCTGAATTTCAAATGGTCGTAACTTTCGTCTCGAACGTCCGTTTGACGCAATTTTTTTTCGAATCCTCGTATTTTTTTGAGATCTCTATGAAAAACCCATCCCATTTATTCGAATTTCCTTTTATTTTTTTCATCATATTTCTACTCGTATAAGAATCAGTAAAAGACATTTTTGGTAAAATCGGCATGCAGGTTTGGTTTAGTAGATCTCAAAAAAATACGCGGATTCAAAAAAAAATCACTTGAAACGGACGCCCGAGGCTCGAGTTATGGCCGTTTGAAGTTTCATAAATTCAAAACTACCTTCAACCTTTATGATGCTGAATTTCAAATGGTCGTCACTTTCGGCTCGAACGTCCGTTTGACGCAATTTTATTTTTGAATCCTCGTAATTTTTCGAGATCTTTTTTAAAAAACCCATCCCTTTTATTCGAATTTCCTTTTATTTTTTAATCATATTTCTACTCGTATAAGAATCAGTAAAAGGCATTGTTGGTAAAATAGGCACGCGCAAACCGCCTTTAGGATGTTTGGTTGAGTAAATCTCGAAAAAATACGCGGATTCAAAAAAAAATCGCCCGAAACGGATGCCCGATGCCCGAGTTATGGCCGTTTGAAGTTTCATAAATTCAAAGCTACCTTCAACCTTTAAGATGTTGAATTTCAAATGGTCGTAACTTTCGGCTTGAACGTCCGTTTGACGCAATTTTATTTTGAATCCTCGTATTTTTTCGAGATCTCTTTGAAAAACCCATCCCCTTCATTTGAATTTCCTTTTATTTTTTTCATCATATTTTTACTCGTATAAGAATCAGTAAAAGACGTTTTTGGGAAAATCGGCACGCGTAAACCGCCTTTAGGCAGTTTGGTTGAGTAGATCTCGAAAAAATACACGGATTCAAGTAAAAAATCGCCCGAAACAAACGCCCGTAGCCCGAGTTATGGCCGTTTGAAATTTCATAAATTCAAAGCTACCTTCAACCTTTAAGATTCTGAATTTCAAATGGTCGTAACTTTCGGCTTGAACGTCCGTTTGACGCAAATTTTTTTCGAATCCTCGTATTTTTTTGAGATATTTTTGAAAAACCCATCCCATTTATTCGAATTTCCTTTTATTTTTTTCATCATATTTCTACTCGTATAAGAATCAGTAAAAGGCATTTTTGGGAAAATCGACACGCGGGTTTGGTTTAGTAGATCTCGAAAAAATACGCGGATTCAAAAAAAAATCATTTGAAACGGATGCCCGAGGACCGAGTTATGGCCGTTTGAAGTTTCATAAATTCATAGCTACCTTCAACGTTTATGATGCTGAATTTTAAATGGTCGTATCTTTCGGCTCGAACGTCCGTTTAACGCAATTTTATTTTTGATCTTTCGTATTTTTTTGAGATCTTTTTGAAAAACCCATCCCCTTTATTCGTATTTCCTTTTATTTTTTTAATCATAGTTCTACTCGTATAAGAATCAGTAAAAGGCGTTGTTGGGAAAATCGGCAGGCGCAAACCGCCTTTAGGCAGTTTGGTTGCGTAGATCTCAAAAAAATAAGGGGATTTAAAAAAAAATTCGCCTGAAACGGACGACCGAGGCCCGAGTTATGGCCGTTTGAAGTTTCATAAATTCAAAGCTACCTTCAACCTTTAAGATGCTGAATTTCAAATGGTCGTAACTTTCGGCTCGAACGTCCGTTTGACGCAATTTTATTTTTGAATCTTCGAATTTTTTCGAGATCTATTTGAAAAACCCATCCTCTTTATTCGTATTTCCTTTTATTTTTTTAATCATATTTCTATTCGTATAAGAATCAGTAAAAGGTATTGTTGGTAAAATAGGCACGCGCAAACCGCCTTTAGGCAATTTGGTTGCGTAGATCTCGAAAAAATATGCAGATTCAAAAAAAAATAGCCTGAAACGGACGCCCGAGGCCCGAGTTATGGCCGTTTGAAGTTTCATAAATTCAAAGCTACCTTCAACCTTTATGATGCTGAATTTTAAATGGTCGTATCTTTCGGCTCGAACGTCCGTTTAACGCAATTTTATTTTTGATTCCTCGTATTTTTTCGGAATCTTTTTGAAAAACCCATCCCTTTTATTTGAATTTCCTTTTATTTTTTCATCATATTTATACTCGTATAAGAATCAGTAAAAGGCGTTTTTGGGAAAATCGGCACGCGCAGACCGCCTTAAGGCAGTATGGTTGCGTAGATCTCGAAAAAATATGCGGATTAAAAAAAAATCGTCTGAAACGGACGCCCGAAGCCCGGGTTATGGCCGTTTGAAGTTTCATATATTCAAAGCTACCTTCAACCTTTATGATGCTGAATTTCAAACGGTCGTATCTTTCGGCTCGAACGTCCGTTTGACGCAATTTTATTTTTGAATCCTCGTATATTTTCGAGATCTTTTTGAAACACCTATCCCCTTTATTCGAATTTTCTTTTATTTTTTTAATCATATTTCTACTCGTATAAGAATTAGTAAAAGGCGGTGTTGGTAAAATAGGCACGCGCAAACCCCCTTTAGGCAGTTTGGTTGCGTAGATCTCAAAAAAATACGCGGATTAAAAAAAAAAATAGTTTGAAACGGATACCTGAGTCCCGAGTTATGGCCGTTTGAAGTTTCATAAATTCGAAGCTACCTTCAACCTTTAAGATGCTGAATTTCAAATGGTCGTAATTTTCGGCTAGAATGTCCGTTTGACGCAAAAAAAATTTCGAATTCTCATATTTTTTCGAGATCTTTTTGAAAAACTCATCCCCTTTATTTGAATTTCCTTTTACTTTTTTCATCATATTTCTACTTGTATAAGAATCAGTAAAAGGCGTTTTTGGGAAAATGGGTACGTGCAAACCGCTTTTAGGCAGTTTGGTTGCGAATATCTCAAAAAAATACGTGGGTTCAAAATAAAATCGTCTGAAACGGACGCCCGAGGCCCGAGTTATGGCCGTTTGAAATTTTATAAATTCAAAGCTACCTTCAACCTTTAAGATGCGAAATTTCAAATGGTCGTAACTTTCGGCTCGAACGTCCGTTTGACGTAATGTTTTTTTGAATTCTCGTATTTTTTCGAGATCTTTTTAAAAAACCCATCCCCTTTATTTGAATTTCCTTTTATTTGTTGCATCATTTTCTACTCGTAGAAGAATCAGTAAAAGGCGTTTTTGGAAATCGGCACGCGCAAACCGCCTTTAGGCAGTTTGATTGTGTAGATCTCGAAAAAATACGCGGATTAAAAAAAAATTGGCATGAAACGGATGCCCGAGGCCTGAGTTATGGCCGTTTGAAGTTTCATAAATTCAAAGCTATATTCAACCTTTAAGATGCTGAATTTCAAATGGTCGTAACATTCGGCTCGAACGTCCGTTTGACGCAACTTTTTTGTCGAATCCTCATATTTTTTCGAGATCTTTTTGAAAAATTCATCCCCTTTATTTGAATTTCCTTTTATTTTTTTTATCATATTTCTATTCGTATAAGAATCAGTAAAAGACATTTTTGGGAAAATCGGCACGAGCAAACGTATATCTCGAAAAAATACACGGATTCAAAAAAAAATCGACTGCAACGGACGCCTGAGCCCCGAGTTTGGCCATTTGAAGTTTCATAAATTCAAAGATACCTTTAACCTTTAAGATGCTGAATTTTAAATGGTCGTAACTTTCGGCTCAAACGTCCGTTTGACGCAATTTTTTTGTCGAATCCTCGTATTTTTTTGAGATCTTTTTGAAAAAACCATCCCCTTTATTCGAATTTCTGTTTGTTTTTTTAATCATATTTCTACTTGTATAAGAATCAGTAAAAGGTGTTGTTGGGAAAATCGGCGAAGGCAAACCTTCTTTAGCCAGTTTGGTTGCGTAGATCTCGAAAAAATACGTGGATTCAAAGAAAAATCGCTTGAAATGAGCCCTACAGCATGGAAAACCACAATTTTACCAATTTTCGTGTGCTATAGTCCACAGATTTTTTGGTGATCTGAAATTGTGACCTAATTTGCAAAAATTTAACCTGGACGTCTGTTAAGACCTTATCTATGGGGCAAGTTTACCCTCACGACAAAAATGGCCCATTTTCAATGCCAAATTAGCCCTAGAGTAGTTGAACACCCCATTTTACCGATTTTTGTGTGCTATAGTCCACGAATTTATTGATGCTCCAGAATTTCGGCCTCATTTTTGCCAAAATTTTACCTAGACGTTCGTTAAGACCTTATCTATGGAGCCTGTTGGCCCTAACGGCCGAAATGACCCATTTTCAAGGTCAAACGAGCCCTAGAGCAGGTCCATCCCCCAATTTACCGATTTTCGTGTGCTATAGTCCACAGATTTTTTGGTGATCCGAAATTCTGAACTCATTTTTGCCAAAATTTTACCTGGACGTCCGTTAAGACCTTATCTATGGAGCAAGTTGGCCCACACCACCAGAATGGCCCATTTTCGAGCTAAACGAACCCATAGAGCAGGTAAGCCACCATTTTACCGATTTTCGTGTGCTATAGTCCACGGATTTATTGGTGATCCAGAATTTTGACTTCAATTTTGCAAAATTTTTACCTAGACGTCCATTAAGACCTTATCTATGGAGCCAGTTGGCCCTCACGGCCAAAATGGCACATTTTCAATGTCAAACGAGCCCTAGAGCAGGTAAACCTCCATTTTGCCGATTTTCGTGTGCAATAGTCTACGGATTTTTTGGTAATCCAGAATTCCGACCTCATTTTTGCCAAAATTTTACCTGGACGTCTGTTAGGACCTTACCTTTGGAGCCATTTTGCCCTCACGGCCAGAATGACCCATTTTCAAAGTCAAACGAACCCTAGAGCAGGTAAACCCCCATTTTACCGATTTTCGTGTGCTATAGTCCACAGATTTTTTGGTGATCCAGAATTCCGACCTCATTTTTGCCAAAAGTTTACCTGGACATCCGTTAAGACCTTATCTATAGAGCCAGTTGTCCCTCACGGCTAAAATGGTCCATATTA
Source organism: Solanum verrucosum (assembly GCF_900185275.1). Taxonomy (NCBI): domain Eukaryota; kingdom Viridiplantae; phylum Streptophyta; class Magnoliopsida; order Solanales; family Solanaceae; genus Solanum; species Solanum verrucosum. The sequence goes on from NW_026020586.1 coordinate 31,338, forward strand.
AAGGTCAAACGAGCCATAGAACAGGTAAACCCCCATTTTACCGATTTTCGTCAGCTATATTACACATATTTTTTGGTGATCCGAAATTCCTACATTACTTTTGCCAAAATTTTACCTCGACGTTAGGTAAGACATTACCTATGAAGCCAGTTGGCCCTGACGTCTAAAATGACCCATTTTCAAGGTCAAACGACACCTAGAGTAGGTAAACCCCCCATTTTACCAGTTTTCGTGTGCTATAGTCCAATGATTTTTTGGTCATCCAAAATTCCGACCTCATTTTTGCCAGAATTATACCTGGACGTCCATTAAGACCTTACCTATGGAGCCTGTTGGCCCTTATGGCTAGAATGACCCATTTTCAAGGTCAAACGAGACCTAGAGCTAGTAAAACCCCCATTTTACCGATTTTGTGTGCTGTAGTCCACAGATTTTTTGGTGATCCAGAATTTCAACCTCATTTTTGCCAAAATTTAACCTGGACATCCGTTAAGACCTTATCTATGGAGCCAGTTGGCACTCACGGCGAAAATGGCCTATTTTCAAGGTCAAACGAGCCTTAGAGCAGGTAAACCCCCCATTTTATCGATTTTCGTTTGCTATAGTCCACGAATTTTTTGGTGATCCAGAATTTCTACTTCATTTTTGCCAAAATTTTACCTGGACGTTCGTTAAGACCTTATCTATGGAGCCAGTTGGCCCTCACGGCCAAAATGGCCCATTTTCAAGGTCAAACAAACCCTAGAGTAGGTAAATCCATCATTTTACCAATTTTTGTGTTCTATAGTCTACGGATTTTTTGGTGATCCGGAATTTCGATCTCATTTTTTCAAAAATTTTACCTAGACGTCCTTTAAAACCTTACCTATGGGGACAGTTGGCCCTCATGGACAAAACTATCCATTTTCAAGGTTAAACGAGCCCTAGAGCAAATAAACCCCCATTTTGCCAATTTTCGTGTGCTGTAGGTCACTATCTTTTTTGGTGATAAAGAATTGCGACCTTATAATTGCCGAAATTTTACTTGGACATCCGTTTAGACATTACCTATGTAGCCAGTTTTCCCTCACGACCAGAATGGCCTATTTTCGAGGTCTAATAAGCCCTAGATAAGGTAAACCCCCCATTTTACCGATTGATCCCGAAGGCTCGAACTTTTTGCTAGCTTTGAAACATGGGCCGAAGGAAAGAGGAAGACCAAACAAAGTCGCGGTCAAAGCAAAGAAAAAGATGCCAAAAAAGATTCACTTTAGCTAGATCTTGTGCTATTGTCCACGGATTTTTTGATGATCCGTAATTTCGACCACATTTTGGCCAAAATTATACCTCGACGTCCGTTAAGACCTTATCTAAGCAGCTAGTTGGCCATCACGGCCAAAATGGCACATTTTCTAGGTCAAATAAGCCCTAGAGTTGGTAAACCCACATTTTGTCGATTTCTGTGTGCTATAGGTCACCATCATTTTTGGTGATCCAGAATTCCAACATAATTTTAGCCAAAATTTTACTTGAAAGTCCGTTCAGACCTTACCTATGGAGCCACTTGGCCCTCACGGCTAGAATAGCCCATTGTCAAGGTCAAACGAGCCCTAGAGCAGGTAAACCCCCAATTTTTTGGATTTTCGTGTGCTATAGGTCACCATCTATTTTGGTGATAAATAATTTCGACCTTATTTTTGCCAAAATTTTACCTGGACGTCCGTTAAGACATTACATATGGAGACAGTTGGCCCTCACGGGCAGAATGACCTATTTTCAATGTCAAACGAGCCCTAGAGCAGGTAAACCCCCATTTAATCGATTTTCGTGTGCTATAGTCCAATGATTTATTGGTGATCCAGAATTTCGACCTCATTTGTGCCAAAACTTTACCTGGACGTCCGTTAAGACATTACCTATGGAGCCAGTGGTCCCCCACGGGCAGAATGGCCCATTTTCAAGGTCAAACGAGCCCTAGAGCAGGTAAACCCTAATTTTATCGATTTTCGTGTGCTTTAGTCCACAGATTTATTGGTGATCCAGAATTTCGACCTCATTTTTGCCAAAACTTTACCTAGACGTCCGTTAAGACATTACCTATGGAGCCAGTTGTCCCCCACGGGCAGAATGACCCATTTTCAAGTTCAAACGAGCCCTAGAGCTGGTAAACCCCCATTTTATCGATTTTCGCGTGCTATAGTCCACATATTTATTGGTGATCCAGAATTTCGACCTCATTTTTTCCAAAATTATACCTGGATGTTCGTTAAGACCTTATCTATGGAGCCAGTTGGCCTTCACGGCCAAAATGGCCCATTTTCAAGGTAAAACGACACCTAGAGCAGGTAAACCCTTCATTTTACCAGTTTTCGTGTGCTATAGTCCAATGATTTTTTGGTGATCCGAAATTCCGACATCATTTTTGCCAAAATTATACCTGGACGTCTGTTAAGACCTTACCTATGGAGCCAATTGGGCCTCATGGTCAGAATGGCCCATTTTCAAGGTCAAACGAGACCTAGAGCAGGTAAAACCCCCATTTTACCGATTTTCGTGTGCTTCAGTCCACAGATTTTTGGTTATCCAGAATTTCGACATCATTTTTTCAAAAATTTTACCTGGACGTCTGTTAAGACCTTACCAATTGGGACAGTTGGCCCTCACGGCCGAAACGATTCATTTTCAAGGTCAAACGAGCCCTAGAGCAGGTAAACCCCATTTTGCTGATTTTCGTGTGCTAAAGGTCACCATCTTTTTTGGAGATCCATAATTCCGACCTCACTTTAGCCAAAATTTTACCTCGACGTTAGGTAAGACATTACCTATGAAGCCAGTTGGCCCTGACGTCTAAAATGACCCATTTTCAAGGTCAAACGACACCTAGAGTAGGTAAACCCCCCATTTTACCAGTTTTCGTGTGCTATAGTCCAATGAATTTTTGGTGATCCAAAATTCCGACCTCATTTTTCCCAAAATTATACCTGGACGTCCGTTAAGACCTTACCTATAGAGCCAGTTGGCACTCATGGCTAGAATGGCCCATTTTCAAGGTCAAACGAGACCTAGAGCATGTAAACCCCCTATTTTACTAATTTTCGTGTGCTATAGTCCACTAAATTTTGGTGATCCCAAATTCGGACCTCATTATTTCCAAAATTTTACACGGACGTCCGTTAAGACCTTATCTATGGAGCCAGTTGGCCCTCACGTCTAAAATGACCCATTTTCAAGGTCAAACGAGCCCTAGAGCAGGTAAATCCCCCATTTTGTCAATTTTCGTGTGCTATAATACTCCATAGATTTTTTGGTGATCCAGAATTCCACCCTCATTTTTACTAAAATTTTACCTGAACGTCTGTTAAGTCCTTACCTATGGAGCCAGTTGGCCGTCACAGCCAAAATGGCCCATTATCAAGGCCAAATGAGCCCTAGAGAAGGTAAACCCCCCATTTTACTGACTTTCGTGTGCTATACTCCACAGATTTTTTGGTAATCCAGAATTTTGACTTCATTTTTGACAAAATTTTACCAGGACGTCCGTTAAGACCTTATATATGGAGCCAGTTGGTCCTCACGGCCAAAATGGCCTGTTTTCAAGGTCAAATGAACCTTAGTGCAGGTAAACCCCCATTTACCGATTTTCGTGTGCTATAGTCCATGAATTTTTTGGTTATCCAGAATTTCGACCTCATTTTTGTCAAAATTTTACTTGAACGTTAGTTAAGACCTTATCTATGGAGCCAGTTGGCTCTCACGGCCAAAATGGCCCATTTTCAAGGTCAAACGAGCCCTAGAGCAGATAAATCCCCCATTTTACTGATTTTCGTGTGCTATAGTCCACGAATTTTTTGGTGATCCCAAATTCAGACCTCATTTTTTCAAAAATTTTACCTCGACGTGCTTTAAGACCTTACCTATGGGGACTGTTAGCCCTCAAGGCCAAAACAATTCATTTTAAAGGTCAAACGAGCTCGGAGCAGGTATACCCCCGATTTTACCTATTTTCGTGTGCTATAGTCCACAAATTTTTTGGTGATCCGGAATTCGGACCTCATTTTTGCCAAAATTATAACTGGACGTCCGTTAAGACCTTATCTATGGAGCCAGCTGGCCCTCACGACCAAAATAGCCCATTTTCAAGGTCAAATGAACCCTAGAGCAAGTAAACCTCAATTTTGGCGATATTCGTGTGCTAAAGGTCACCATCATTTTTGGTGATCCAAAATTCCGACATCATATTTGCCAAAGTTTTACCTGGACGTCCGTTAAGACCTTACCTATGGAGCTAGTTGGCCCTCACGGCCAGAATGGCCCATTGTCAAGGTCAAACTAGCCCTAGAGTAGGTAAACCCCCATTTTACCGATTTTCGTGTTCTATAGTCCGAAGATTTTTTGGTGATCCAGAATGCCGACCTCATTTTTGCCAAAATTTTACCTAGACATCCGTTAAGACGTTATCTATGGAGCCAGTTGTCCATTACGTCCAAAATGGCCCATTTTTAAGGTCAAACGAGCCCTAGAGAAGGTAATCCCCCCGTTTTACCAATTTTCATGTGCTATAGTCCACAGATTTTTCGATGATCTAGAATTCCGACCTCATTTTTACCAAAATTTTACCTGGACGTCCGTTAAGACCTTATCTATGGAGCCAGTTGGCTCTCACGGCCAAAATGGCCCATTTTCAAAGTCAAACGTCCCCTAGAGAAGATCAGCCCCCCATTTTACTGATTTTCGTGTGCTATAGTCCATGAATTTTTTGGTGATGTGGAATTCCGACCTCATTTTTTGCAAAACTATACCTGGACGTCCGTTAAGACCATATCTATGGGGCCAGTTTTCCCTCACGGCCAAAATGACCCATTTTCAAAGTCTAGTGAGCCCTAGAGCAGGTGAACCCCCCATTTTACCGATTTTCGTGTGTTATAGTCCACATATTTTTTGGTGATCCAGAATTCCTACCTCATTTTTCCCAAAATTTTATGTGGACGTCCATTAAGACCTTATCTATGGGGCCAATTTACCCTCATGGCCAAAATGACCCATTTTCAAGGTCAAACGAGCCCTAGAGCAGGTAAACCCCCCATTTTGGCGATTTTCGTGTGCTATAGGTCACCAAATTCTTTAGTGATACAGAATTCGACCTTATAATTTCCAATATTTTATCTGGACGTCCGTTAATACCTTACCTATGGAGGCAGTTGGCCCTTACAGCCAAAATGACCCAGTTTCAAAGTCAAACGAACCCTAGAGCAGTAAACCCCCATTTTACCGATTTTCATGTGCTATAGTCGACGGATTTTTTGGTGATCTAGAATTCCGAAGTCATTTTTGCCAAAATTTTGCCTGGACATCCGTTAAGACTTTATCTATGGAGCTAGTTGTCCATTACGGCCAGAATGGCCCATTTTTAAGGTCAAACGAGACCTAGAGAAGGTAAACCCCCTATTTTACCAATTTTCGTGTGCTATAGTCCACAGATTTTTTGGTTATCCAGAATTTCGACCTCATTTTTACTAAAATTTTACCTGGACGTCCGTAAAATTCTTACCTATGGAGCCAGTTGTCCCTCACCTGCTAGAATGACCCATTTTAAAGGTCAAACGAGCCCTAGAGCAGGTAAACCTCTCATTTTGTCAATTTTCGTGTGCTATAGGTCACCATCTTTTTTGGTGATAAAGAATTTCGACTTTATTTTTACCAAAATTTTGCCTGGACGTCCGTTAAGACCTTACCTATGGAGCCAGTTGGCCCTCATAGCCAGAATGACCCATTTTCAAGGTCAAACGAGCCCTAGAGAAGGTAAACCCCCTATTTTACCGACTTTCGTGTGCTAAAGTCCATATATTTTTTGTGATCCGGAATTCCGACCTCATTTTTGACAAAATTATACATGGACGTCCGTTAAGACCTTATCTATTGTCATGACCCGGGATCACCCCGTAGTCGTAACCGGCGTACTCGACCTCGAAGAGGTCTAATACAAGCCTCTTAGCATTCATTCATCGCATAGACACTAAAACGATAAGGAATTAAAAACTTTCTTTACCAAGAAAACATTTCATTAAACAAAAAAACAATAGCAAGCGGAAGACTTTCTAGACTTTATACATGATGTCTTAAAACCATCTAATACTTTAGAGTACAAAATTCGGGACCAATCCTATACACAACTTAAACAATACTAAAAAGACATAAAAGAACATATGGGGTATTGTCCTCGAATATATGAGGAGTCACCAAGTCTTCATCTTCAACACTTAGAAACCTATCAAATAGCCATGACATGTCACCATCTCTAAATCCCTACACTTTAGTCAAAAAGGGAAAGAAATGGGTTAGCACAATTAAGTACTAAGTATGGAAGCCATGCAAAAACATGCTAAAAGGGACGTTTATTGGAGAAACATGCTTTTATGCCATTTGGTAAAACTTCATGAAAAAAATACAAGTATAAGAGTCACAATATCCAACCATAACCAACATACAAGTCATTAACCACTTTAGCACATACTCCACACATAACCCATTCCTTCACCTTAAACCATCCACCTCAAGTAACCCTTGGACAATACTTTGTGCAATGTATGGATAGCGTCCCATACCACCATCCACACTAAAGTATTATCCTAAGGCCACCAAATGTGAACTTACCACTTATCATGCTTCATATCACAAGCCATCATGCACAATTAGTACCAATGTACAACACATGAACATAATTGACAAGTAAGCCTTTTCATCATTTCTTGACCTCTATCTCAAGTTACCCAAAGCCACACTTAAGTGAAACATGAAGTGACCGCCCATACAATCTCTTCATATACACCTAAGTGTTCCTAAGGGTTACCATAAATAAGGAAATTTACCATTACAATGTAACATACTAAGTCAATGTTCACATATAAAACCATAGCCAACCGTATACATACTCAACATATATTCATATACAACCCATGCTTAACTTTAAAGGAACACATGTCATTTCATTACCATAGGACCTCTACCTAATATAACCTTAAGACACACTTGAGTAAGACAAGAAGTGACCGCCCATACAACCTCTTCAAGCACACTTAGTGTTCCTCAAGATTACCTTAGATAAAGACAATTCCTTTACAACATAACATCAATAGACCAACATTCTTTAAGAAACCATTTTTTTGGAGACATTCAAGCACATAAGGGGACTTTCACATAATAGTCGTTAGACTTAGGGAACTCGCTTTAGTATCTTCAAAGCCTACTCGTGCCATGTGTAGATAGCATCCCATACTACTACCTACACATTGTAGAACCTATCCGATAACTAGAGTGCGCATCCCACATGATGGGAATAGGCATAACCGACATAGACCATACTAGCTAGGTATGGAATCCGGAGTCTATCCTACTCTGTGAAGGTTGTTCTACTTGCCAAAGGTAGAACTAGTAAGCAACCCATGTAGGCACATGGTTTAGGGGATGTCCAAGGAAGTTCATTGTGCCTAATCTCATACTCAACTAGGCCACCTTCCTAACCACATCCACTCGGTGCTAGCCTTGTTTCCCATAGAGTATTCAATCACATATGTACTTAGAGAAGGTTCCTTTTCTAGTTCAACCAACTCATAGTACCTCTTCCCAAGAAAGGCCCCATTTCTTAGTCATGGCCAATCAAGGTTCATAAGGATATGTCATTAAATCCCCCTGGAAGGGTGCCTTAGGCCTACCGATTTTTCATTATGGGTGCCTTAAGCCTGCCGGTCCAAGGTTCATCATTTCACACATGAGAAGGGCTACCACCATTAGTTCTACCGATTTCATGGTTTTACATTTACTTAGGAAAGCTAGACTTATGAAAGGGCACCATTTCTTAGTTTTGCCGATTCAAGTCTTGGCCTAGAATTCCTCTTTTAGCATTTATAGAAAGGGCACCATTTCTTAGTTCTACCCATTTCACACATTCATGCATTCAAGACTTTAAGTAACAAGGAGGGACACTTTAGTCTACCAACCAAGTCACAACATTTTCATTTAAGGATACTTCATAATCCAACATCATTTCATATATACATCATGAGAAATCATACTTTAACTCACAATGCTATCCACTTTACATAGGATCATCACAAGATCACATAAAACTCATTCACATCATACCTTCACATATAGCTTCATATAAAACTCATTCACATCATACCTTCACATATAGCTTCACATAAAACTCATTCACATCATACCTTCACATATAGCTTCACATAAAACTTTACATATAGCTTCATATAGGACTTTACATATAGCCTCATTCATATATAATAATATAACAATACAATAACACTCATATAATGCCCTTCATGGCCTCAATTCACAATAATACAATATTCCAACATTATGCAACAACTTCCCCAATGCCTTCATGACTACAATTCACAATAATACCACACAAGAACAAGATATAACACTTCCACCAAATGTGGATTCAACCTACCAACAACAATTAATTCAATAAAGAGAGTTCAAGCTTTCTTACCATAATTCAAAGCCATAGCCAAAATCACCAAAAATCCAAGCAATCACCAATACTTCACTCATAAGGCTTACCACCCTTAATTCACCCATTATCAACAATTAATCATTAATAAACATTAAACAACACAAGAGATATCAATACAATTCACTTTACACATATTTCCATCAACTTTGAATTTATAGAAATAGACCCACTTCATAAACACATTTTGGGGTTTTGTAGAATACAAGGATTCATGGAGTTTTTCATCTTAAAACATCAAATAAACATCAATAATATCATAACTTATCATTTGAAATCGTTTCATGCAAGAACCCATGAGTTTGAGTAGAAATTAGGCTTTTTCACAAACTTTGGAAAAGTTGAAAACCATTTGAAATTGGCTCTAGGGTGATAGCTTGCCCTAGATAAAGAACTCCCATACCTTTACTAAGATTCCCCAAGAAATTTGATGAAGAAAACGTCTTGCATCCACAACCCTAGCTCCCACTTCTTCTTCTTCTTCTCTTCTTTCTCTCTTCTTCTCTTCTTCACTCAAGAACCCTAACTCTTACTCTTTTAAAATGGAACAAAAATGATCCACAATTAGCCTAACACAACAATATAACCTCCAAAGAAATGATTTGTGAAAAGACCAAAATGTCCTTAAATTTTTGGACGGACTCCCTGCCAACTGCCCAACTTTCAAAGGGGATAACTCGCTCATACGAACTCGAAATCGAGCAAACGTGGTGGCGTTGGAAAGATTGTTCCAAGGGCTTTCCAAACATAACTGGAACTACTCCTGGATCATCTTGAGCTAGGAGTTATGACTGCTCAAATTTGGCCAAAAACTCACTGATTTCCACATTTGGCCGAATTTCTAGATTCTGCATTTTTTTCCAAAAATGACTACTTCCAATTTCAAGCTTCTTCATATTCATTTTAAATTGTCGGATGTTACATCTATGGAGCCAGTTGGCCCTCACGGCAAAAATGGCCCATTTTCAAGGTCAAATTAGCCCTAGAGCTGGTAAACGCCCATTTTGCTGATTTTCGTGTGCTATAGGTCACCATCTTTTTTGGTGATCCAGAATTCCGACCTCATTTTTGCAAAAATTTTACCTGGACGTCCGTTAAGACCTTTCCTATGGAGCCAGTTGGTCCTCACGGCTAGAATGACCCATTTTCAAGGTCAAACGAGCCCTAGATGAGGTAAACCCCCATTTGGCCGATTTTCGTGTGCTATATTCCACGGATTTTTTGGTGATCCAGAATTCCGACCTAATTTTTTCAAACATTATACCTGGACGTCCGATATGACCTTATCTATTGAGCTAGTTGACTCTCACGGCCAAAATGGCCCATTTTCAAGTTCAAATGAGCCTTAGAGCAGGTATACCCTCATTTGGCCGATTTTCGTATGCTATAGTTCACCATCTTTTTTGGTGATCCAGAATTTCAAACTCATTTTTTCCAAAGTTTTACCTGGACGTCCGTTAAGACCTTATCTATGGAGCTAGTTGGCTTTCACGGCCAGAATGACCCATTTTCAAGGTCAAACGAGCCCTAGAGTAAGTAAACCTCCATTTTATCGAATTTTGTGTGCAATATTCCACGGATTTTTTGGTGATCCAGAATTCTGACTTCATTTTTGACAAAACTTTACATGGACGTCCGTTAAGACCTTATTTATGGAGCCAATTGGCCTTCACGGCCAAAATGGAACATTTTCAAGGTCAAACGAGCCGTAGAGCAGGTAAACCCCTCATTTTACCGATTTTCGTATGCTATAGTATACGGAATTTTTGGTGATCCAGAATTCCGACCTCATTTTTGCCAAAATTTTACCTGGACTTTCGTTAAGACATTATCTATGGAGCTAGTTGGCCCTCACGGCCAAAATGACCCATTTTCAAAGTTAAATGAGCCCTAGATCAGGTAACTCCCCAATTTTACTGATTTTCGTGTGCTATAGTCCACAAATTTTTTCGTAATCCAGATTTCAGTTCTCATTTTTTCAAAAATTTTACTTGGACGTCCTTTAAAACCTTACCTATGGGGATAGTTGGCCCTGACGGCCAAAACGATCCATTTTCAATGTCAAACGAGCCCTAGAGCAGGTAAACCCCCCATTTTACCGATTTTCGTGTGCTATAGTCCACAGATTTTTTGGTGATCCAAAATTCCAATCTCATTTTTGCCAAAATTTTACCTAGATGTTCGTTAAGACCTTATCTGTGGGGCCAGTTTACCCTCATGGCCAAAATGACCCATTTTCAAGGTCAAACGAGCCCAGAGCAGGTAAACCCCCTATTTTGGCAATATTCGTGTGATATAGGTCACCAACTCCTTTGGTGATCCAGATTTCGACCTTATTTTTGTCAAAATTTTACCTGGACGTCCGTTAAGACCTTACCTATGGAGCTAGTTGGCCCTTACAGAAAAAAATTGCCCATTTTCAAAGTCAAACGAACCATCGAGCAGATAAACCCCCATTTTACAGATTTTCGTGTGCTATAGTCCACAGATTTTTGGTGATCCAGAATTTCGACCTTATTTTTGCCAAAATTTTACCTGGACATCCGTTAAGACCTTATATATGAAGCCAGTTTGCCCTCAAGGCCAAAATAGCCCATTTTCAAGGACAAACGAGCCTTAGAGCAGGTAAACCCCCTATTTTACCGATTTTCATGTGCTGTAGGTCACCATCTTTTTTTGGTGACAAAGAATTCTGACCTTTTTTTCCAAAATTTTACCTGGAGGTCCGTTAAGATATTACCTATGGAGCCAGTTGGCCCTCACGGCCAAAATGGCTTATTTTCAAGGTCAAACGAGCCCTAGTGAAGGTAAACCCCTCATTATATCCATTTTCGTGTGCTATAATCCGCTGGTTTTTTGGTGATGCGGAATTCCAATCTCATTTTTGCTAAAATTTTACCTGAACGTCAATTAAGACTTTACCTATGGGAACATTTGGCCCTCACAGCCAAAACGATCCATTTTGGAGGTCAAACAAGCCCTATAACAGGTAAACTCCCTATTTTGTCAATTTTCGTGTCCTATAGGTCACCATCTTTTTTGGTGATAAAGAATTCCTAACTCATTTTTGGTAAAATTTTACCTGGACTTCCGTTAAGACCTTACGTATAGAGCCAGTTGTTCTAACGGACAGAATGGCCCATTTTCAAGGTCAAACGAGTCCTAGAGCATGTAAACCCCACATTTTACCGATTTTCAAGTGCATAGTCCACAAATTTTTTGGTGAACCGAAATTCCAACCTCATTTTTGCAAAAATTACAGCTGGACGTCCGTTAACACCTTATCTATGGAGCCAGTTGGCCCTAACGGCCAAAATTGCCCATTTTCAAGGTCAAATGAAACCTAGTGAAGGTAAACCCCCCATTTTACCAATTTTCGTGTGCTATAGTCCACAGATTTTTTGGTGATCCAGAATTTTGACCTCATTTATACTAAAATTTTACCTGGACGTTTGTTAAGTCCTTACCTATGGAGCCAATTGGCCATCACAAACAGAATGGCCCATTTTCAAGGCAAAATGAGCCCTAGAGAAGGTAAACCCCCCATTTACCGACTTTCGTGTGCTATAGTCCACATATTTTTTTGAGATCCGGAATTACGACCTCATTTTTGAAAAAGTTGTACCTGGACGATCGTTAAGACCTTATCTATGGTGCCAGTTGCCTCTCACGGCCAAAATGGCCCGTTTTCAAGGTCAAACGAGCCCTAGAGTAGGTATACCCCCATTTTGTCGATTTTGTGTGCTATAGGTCACCATCTTTTTTTGGTGATAAAGAATTTCGAATTTATTTTTGCCAAAATTTTACCTGAACGTCCGTTAAGACCTTATCTATTTAGCCTATTGGCCCTCACGGCCAGAATGACCCATTTTCAAGGTCAAACGAGCCATAGAGAAGGTAAACCCCCCATTTTACCGACTTTAGTGTGCTATAGTCCACAGATTTTTTGGTAATCCGGAATTCCGAATTCATTATTGACAAAATTTTACCTGGACATCCGTGAAGACTTTATCTATGGAGCCACTTGGCCATCACGGCCAAAACAATCCATTTTCAAGGTCAAACGAGCCCTAGAGCAGGTAAACCCCCCCCCCCCCCCCCCATTTTACCTATTTTCGTCAGCTATAGTCCACAGATTTTTTTGTGATCTAGAATTCCGACATCATTTTTGCCAAAATTACACCTAGATATCCGTTAAGACCTTATCTATGGAGCCAGTTGGCTCTCACGGCCAAAATGGCCCATTGTCAAGGTCAAATGAGACCTAGAGAAGGTAAACCCCCCATTTTACCAATTTTTGTGTGCAACAGTCCACAAATTTTTTGGTGATCCAGAATTCCGACCTCATTTATACTAAAATTTTACTTGGACGTCTGTTAAGTACTTACCTATGGAGCCAGTTTGCCATCATTGCCACAATGGCCCATTTTCGAGGCCAAATAAGCCCTAGAGTAGGTAAACCCCTCAGTTTACCAATTTTGATGTGCTATAGTCCACAGATTTTTTGGTGATCCGAAATACCAACCTTCTTTTTTGCCAAAATTATACTTGGACGTCCGTTAAGACCTTACCTATGGGAACAGTTGGCCCTCATGGCCAAAACGATCCATTGTCAAGGTCAAACGAGCCCTAGATCAGGTAAATCTCCTATTTTGTCATTTTTTGTGTGCTATAGGTCACCATCTTTTTTGGTGATAAAGAATTTCGAATTTATTTTTGTGTAAATTTTAACTGGACGTCCGTTAAGACCTTACCTATGGAGCCAGTTGGGCCCCACTTCCAGAATGACCCATGTTCAAGGTCAAACGAGTCCTAGAGAAGGTAAACCCCCATTTTACCGACTTTCGTGTGCTATAGTCCACAGATTTTTTGGTGATCCAGAATTCCGACCTCATCTTTGCCAAAATTGTACCTGGACGTTCGTTAAGACCTTATGTATTGAGCCAGTTGGCCCTCACGGCCAAAATGGCCCATTTTCAAGGTCAAACGAGCCCTAAAGCAGGTAAATCTCGCATTTTACTGATTTTCGTGTTCTGTATTCAATGGATTTTTTTGGTGATCCAGAATTCCGACTTCATTTTTGCTAACATTTTACCTTGTCATTCGTTAGGACCTTATCTATGGAGCTAGTTGGCCCTCACGGCCAAAATGGCCCATTTTCAAGGTCAAACGAGTCCTAGAGCAGGTAAATCCCCCATTTTATTGATTTTTGTGTGGTATAGTCCACGGATTTTTTGGTGATCCAAAATTAAGACCTCATTTTTTCAAAAATTTATCTGGACGTCCTTTAAGACCTTACCTATGGGGACAGTTGGCCCTCACGGCCAAAACAATGCATATTGAAGGTCAAACGAGCCCTAGAGCAGGTAAACCACCCATTTTACCTATTTTCGTGTGATATAGTCCACAAATTTTTTGGTGATCCGGAATTCCGATCTAATTTTTGCCAAAATTATACCTGTTCGTCGGTTAAGACCTTATGTATGGAGCCAGTTGGCCCTCACGGCCAAAATGGCCCATTTTCAAGGTCAAATGAGCCCTACAGCAGGGAAAAGCACAATTTTACAGATTTTCGTGTCCTATAGTCCATAGATTTTTTGGTGATCCGAAATTGTGACCTCATTTTTGCAAAAATTTTATCTGGACGTCTGTTAAGACCTTATCTATGGAGCAAGTTTACCCTCACGGCAAAAATGGCCGATTTTCAAAGCCAAATGAGCCCTAGAGTAGGTGAACACCCCATTTTACCAATTTTTTTGTACTATAGTCCACGAATTTATTGATGATCCAGAATTTCGGCCTCATTTTTGCCAAAATTTTACCTGGACGTCCGTTAAGACATTACTTATAGAGCTAGTTGGCCCTCACGGCCAGAATAGCCCTTTTTCAAGGTCAAACGAGCCCTAGAGCACGTAAACCCCGCATTTTACCGATTTTCGTGTGGTATAGTCCACATATTTTTTGGTGATCCAAAATTTCGACCTCATTTTTGCTAAAATTTTACTTGGACGTCCGTTAAGACCTTATCTATGGAGCTAGTTGTCCCTCACCGCCAGAATGACCCATTTACATGGTAAAATGAGCCCTAGAGCAGCTAAATCCCCATTTTATCGATTTTCGTGTGCAATAGTCTACGGATTTTTTGGTGATCCAGAATTCCGACTTCATTTTTGCCAAAATTTTACCCGGACGTCCGTTAGGACCTTACCTATGGAGCCATTTGGCCCTCACGGCCAGAATGACTCATTTTCAAAGTCAAACGAACCCTAGAGCAGGTAAACCCCCATTTTACCGATTTTCGTGTGCTATAGTCCATGGATTTTTTTGGTAATCCAGAATTCCGACCTCATTTTTGCCAAAATTTTACCTGGACGTCCGTTAAGACCTTATCTATGGAGCCAGTTGTCCCTCACGACCAAAATGGTCCATTTTCAAGGTCAATCGAGCCATGAAACAGGTAAACCCCCATTTTACAGATTTTCGTGAGCTATATTACACATATTTTTTGGTGATCCGAAATTCTGACATCACTTTTGCCAAAATTTTCCCTCGACGTTCGTTAGACATTACGTATGGAGCCAGTTGGCCCTAACGGTTAAAATGACCCATTTTCAAGGTCAAACGACACCTAGCACAGGTAAACCCCCCATTTTACCTAGACATCCGTTAAGACCTTATATATGAAACCAGTTTGCCCTCAAGGCCAAAATAGCCCATTTTCAAGGACAAACGAGCCTTAGAGCAGGTAAACCCCCCATTTTACCGATTTTCATGTGCTGTAGGTCACCATCTTTTATTGGTGACAAAGAATTCCGACCTGTTTTTTTCCAAAATTTTACCTGGAGGTCCGTTAAGACATTACCTATGGAGCCAGTTGGCCCTCACGGCCAAAATGGCTTATTTTCAAGGTCAAACGAGCCCTAGTGAAGGTAAACCCCTCATTATATCCATTTTCGTGCGCTATAATCCGCTGGTTTTTTGGTGATGCGGAATTCCAATCTCATTTTTGCTAAAATTTTACCTGAACGTCAATTAAGACTTTACCTATGGGGACATTTGGCCCTCACAGCCAAAACGATCCATTTTGGAGGTCAAACAAGCCCTATAACAGGTAAACTCCCTATTTTGTCAATTTTCGTGTCCTATAGGTCACCATCTTTTTTGGTGATAAAGAATTCCTAACTCATTTTTGGTAAAATTTTACCTGGACATCTGCTAAGACCTTACCTATGGAGCCAGTTGTTCTAAAGGACAGAATGACCCATTTTCAAGGTCAAACGAGTCCTAGAGCAAGTAAACCCCACATTTTACAGATTTTCAAGTGCATAGTCCACAAATTTTTTGGTGAACCGGAATTCCAACCTCATTTTTGCAAAAATTACACCTGGACGTCCGTTAACACCTTATCTATGGAGCCAGTTGGCCTTCACGGACAAAATGGCCCATTTTCAAGGTCAAACGACACCTAGAGCAGGTAAACCCCCCATTTTACCAGTTTTCGTGTGCTATAGTCCAATGATTTTTTGGTGATCCGAAATTCCGACATCATTTTTTCCAAATTTATACCTGGACGTCTGTTAAGACCTTACCTATAGAGCCAGTTGGCCCTCATGGCCAGAATGGCCCATTTTCAAGGTCAAACGAGACCTAGAGCAGGTAAAACCCCCATTTTGCCGATTTTCGTGTGCTTTAATCCACAGATTTTTGGTTATACAGAATTTCGACATCATTTTTTCAAAAATTTTACCTGGACGTCTGTTAAGACCTTACAAATGGGGACAGTTGGCCCTCACGGCCGAAACGATCCATTTTTAAGGTCAAACGAGCCCTTGAGCAGGTAAACCCCATTTTGCTGATTTTCGTGTGCTAAAGGTCAACATCTTTTTTGGAGATCCATAATTCCGACCTCACATTAGGCAAAATTTTACCTCGACGTTCGTTAAGACATTACCTATGGAGCCAGTTGGCCCTGACGTCTAAAATGACCCATTTTCAAGGTCAAACGACACCTAGAGCAGGTAAACCCCCCATTTTACCAGTTTTCGTGTGCTATAGTTCAATGATTTTTTGGTGATCCAAAATTTCGACCTCATTTTTGCCAAAATTATACCTGGACGTCCGTTAAGACCTTACCTATGGAGCCAGTTGGCACTCATGGCTAGAATGGCCCATTTTCAAGGTCAAACGAGACCTAGAGCATGTAAACCCCCCATTTTACCAATTTTCGTGTGCTATAGTCCACGAAATTTTGGTGGTCCCGAATTCAGACCTCATTATTTCCAAAATTTTACCTGGACGTCCATTAAGACCTTATCTATGGAGCCAGTTGGCCCTTACGGCCAGATTGGCACGTTTTCAAGGTCAAACGAGCCTTAGAGCAGGTAAACCCATAATTTTACCAATTTTCGTGTGTTATAATCTACGAATTTTTTGGTGATCCAGAATTTCGACCTTATTTTTGCCAAAATTTTACCTGGACGTTCGTTAAGACCCCTCACGGCCAAAATTGCCCATTATCAAGGTCAAATGATCCCTAGAGTAGGTAAATCCCCCATTTTACTGATTTCGTATGCTATAGTCCACGGATTTCTTGGTAATCCGAAATTCATAACTCATTTTTTCAAAACTTTTACCTGGACGACACTTAAAACCTTACCTATGGGGTCAGATTGCCCTCACGGCCAATACGATCCATTTTCAAGGTCAAACGAGCCCTAAAGCATGTAAACCCACCATTTTGCCAATTTTCGTGTGCTATAGGTCACCATATTTTTTACTTGGACGTCTGTTAAGACATTACCTATGGAGCCAGTTGGCCCTCACAGCCAGAATTGTCTATTTTCATATTAAAACGATCCCTAGAGAATATAAACCCCAGATTTTATAGATTTTCGTGTCTTATAGTCCATGGATATTTTGGTTATCCAGAATTCCGACATCATTTTTACCAAATTTATACCTGTACGTCCGTTACGACCTTATCTATCGAGCCAATTGGCCCTCATGGCCAAAATGGCCCATTTTCAACGTCAAATGTGCCCTAGAGCAGGTAAAACTTCATTTTGCCGATTTTCGTGTGCTATAGGTTTCCATCTTTTTTGGTGATCCGAAATTCCAACCTCATTTTTGCCAAAAATTTATCTCGACATCTGTTAAGACCTTATCTATGGGGCTAGTTTACCTTCACAGCCAAAATGGCCCATTTATAAGGTCAAACGAGCCCTAGAGCAGGTAAACCGCCTTTGCCGATTTTCGTGTGCTATAGATCACCAACTTCTTTGGTGATCAAAAATTCAACTTTATTTTTGCCAAAATTTAACCTGGACGTCCGTTAAGTCCTTACCTATGGAGCCAGTTGGCCCTCACGGCTAGAATGGCCCATTTTCAATGTAAAACGGCCCTAGTGTAGGTAATCCCCCCATTTTAACTATTTTCGTGTTCTATAGTCCACAGATTTTTTGGTGATCCGGAATTTCGAACTCATTTTTGCTAAAATTACACTTGGATGTACGTTAAGACCTTATCTATGGAGCCAGTTGGCCCTCACGGCCAAAATGGCCCATTTTCAAGGTCAAACGAGACCTAGAGAAGGTAAACCCCCATTTTAACAATTTTCGTGTGCTATAGTCCATAGATTTTTTGGTGATCCAGATTTCGACCTTATTTTTACAAAACATTTTACCTGGACGTCTGTTAAGTCCTTACCTATGGAGCCAATTGGCTATCACGGCCAGAATGGCCAATTTTCAATGCCAAATGAGTCCTAGAGAAGGTAAACCCCCCATTTTACCGACTTTCGTGTGATATATTCTACATATTTTTTGGTGATCCAGAATTTCGACCTCATTTTTGATAAAATTTTACCTGGACGTCTGTTAAGACCTTATCTATGGAGCCAGATGGCCCTCACGGCCAAAATAGCCCGTTTTCAAGGGCAAACGAGCCCTAGAGCAAGTAAACCCCCCATTTACCGATATTCGTGTGCTATAGTCCACAGATTTTTTGGTGATCCAGAATTTCGACCTCATTTTTGCCAAAATTTTATCTGGACGTTCGTTAAGACATTATCTATGGAGCCAGTTGGCCCTCTGCGCCAAAAAGGTCCATTTTCAAGGTCAAACGAGCCCTAGAGCATGTAAACCCTCCATTTTACCAATTTTTGTGTGCTATAGCGCACGAATGTTTTTGTGATCTAGAATTCCGACCTTATTTTTGCAATAGTTTACAGTACGTTCGTTAAGACCTTATTAATGGAGCCAGTTGGCCCTCACGACCAAAATGGTCCATTTTCAATGTCAAACGAGCCCTAGAGCTGGTAAATCCCCCATTTTATCGATTTTCCTATGCTATAGTCCACAAATTTTTTGGTGATCCGAAATTCAGACCTCATTTTTTCAAAAATTTTACCTAGACGTTTTTTTGGACCTTACCTATGGGAACAGTTTGCCCTTACAGCTAAATCGATCCGTTTTCAAGGTCAAACGAGACCTAGAGCAGGTAAACCCCCCATTTTGCAAGTTTCGTGTGCTATAGGTCACCATCTTTATTGGTGATATAGAATTCCGACCTCATAATTGCCAAAATATTACTTGGACGTCCGTTAAGACCTTACATATGGAGCCAGTTGGATCTCAAGGCCAGAAAGACCTATTTTCAAGGTCAAACGAGCCCTAGAATAGGTAAACCCCTTATTTTACCGATTTTCGTATGGTATAGTCAACAGATTTTTTGGTGATCCAAAATTCTGACATTATTTTTGCCAAAATTATACCTGGAGCAGGTAAACTTCCATTTTGCCGATTTTCGTGTGCTATAGGTCACCATCTTTTTTGGTGATCCATAATCCGACCTCATTTTTGCCAAAATTTTACCTGGGCGTCCGTTAATACCTTACCTATGGAGCCAGTTGGACGTCACGGCCAGAATGGCCCATTGTCAAGGTAAAAAAAGCCCTAGAGTAGGTAAACCCCATTGTACAAATTTTTTGGTGATCCAGAATTCCGACCCCATATTTGCCAAAATTTTCCCTGGACGTCTGTTAAGACCTCATCTATGGAGCCAGTTTTCCCTCATGGTCAAAATGGCCCATTTTAAAGTTCAAATGACCCCTACCGCAGGGAAAACCTCAATTTTATCAATTTTCGTATGCTATAGTCCACATATTTTTTGGTGATCCGAAATTCCGACCTCATTTTTGCCAAAATTTTACCTGGACATCTGTTAAGACCTTATCTATGGGGCCAGTCTACCCTTCGGCCAAAATGGCACATTTTCAAGGGCAAATGATCCCTAGAGAAGGTAAACACCCCATTTTACCGATTTTTGTGTGCTATAGTCTACGAATTTTCTGGTGATCCAGAATTCCGACATCATTTTAGCCAAAATTATACCTGGACGTCTGTTAAGACCTTATATATGCAGCCAGTTGGCCCTCACGGCCAAAATGGCCCATTTTCAAGGTCAAACGAACCCGAGAGCAGGCAAACCCCCCATTTTACCGATTTTCGTGTGCTATAGGTCACCAACTTTTTTGGTGATCCAGAATTCGACCTTATTTTTGCCAAAAAAGTTACCTGGACATCCGTTAAGACTTTACCTATGGAGCCTGTTGTCCCTCACGGCCAAAATGGCCAATTTCAAGGTCATACGAGACCTAGAGCAGGTAAACCCCCCATTTTACCAGTTTTCGTGTGCTATAGTCCAATGATTTTTTGGTGATCCATAATTCCGAACTCATTTTTTCTAAAATTATACCTGGACGTCCGGTAAGACCATACCAATGGAGTCAGTTGTCTCTGATGGCCAGAATGATCCATTTTCAAGGTCAAACGAGACCTAAACCGGTAAACCCCCTATTTTACCGATTTTCGTGTGCTATAGTCCACAAATTTTTTGGTGATCTAGAATTTCGACCTCATTTTTGCCAAAATTTTACCTGGACGTCCGTTAAGACCTTATCTATGGAGCCAGTTGACCCTCACGGCCAAAATGGCCCATTTTCAAGGTCAAACGAGCCCTAAAGAAGGTAAACCCACTATTTTACCGATTTTCATGTTCTATAGTCCATAGATTTTTTGGTGATCCAAAATTTCGACCTCATTTTTGCCAAAATTTTACCAAGACGTTCGTTAAGACCTTATCTATGGATCTAGTTGGCCTTCACGGCCGATATGGCCTATTTTCAAAGTCAAACGAGCCCTAGACAAGGTAAATCCCCCATTTTATTGATTTTCATGTGCTATAGTCCACGAATTTTTTGGTGATCCGTAATTCAAACCTCATTTTTTCAAAAAATTATTTGGACGTCCTTTAACACCTTACCTATGGGGAGAGTTGGCCCTCACTGCCAAAATGATCCATTTTCAAGGTCAAACGAGCCCTAGAGCAATTAAACCTCCCATTTTGCTGATTTTCGTGTTCTATATGTCACTATCTTTTTTGGTGATAAAGAATTCCGACCTCATATTTGCCAAAATTTTACTTGGACATTCATTAAGACCTTACCTATGGAGTCAGTTGGCCCTCATGGCCAAAATGACCTATTTTCAAAGTCAAACGAGCCCTAGAGAAGGTAAATCCTCCATTTTATCGAATTTCGTGTGCTATAGTCGATGGATTTTTTGGTGATGCGAAATTCCGACCTCATTTTTGCCAAAATTATACCTAGACGTTCGTTAAAACCTTATCTATGGAGCCAGTTGGCCCTTACGGCCAAAATGGCCCATTTTCAAGGTCAAATGAGCCCTAGAGAAGGTAAACCTCCATTTTGGCGATTTTGGTGTACTATAGGTCACCATTTTTTTTTGGTGATCCAAAATCCGACCTCATTTTTGTCAAAATTATACCTGGACGTTCGTTAAGACCTTATAAAGGGAGCCAGTTGGCCCTCATGTCCAAAATGGCCCATTTTCAAGGTGAAACGAGCCCTTGAGCAGGTAAACCCCTCATTTTGCTGATATTCGTGTGCTATAGGTCAGCATCTTTTAAGGTGATCCAGAATTTCGACGTCATGTTTTCCAAAATATTCCCTAGACGTCCGTTAAGACCTTACCTATGGATCCAGTTGGCACTCATGACCAGAGCAAGTAAATCCCCAATTTTATCGATTTTCGTGTGCTATAGTCCCGGTATTTTTTGGTGATGTAGAATTCCGACTTCATTTTTGCCAAAATTTTACCTGGACATCCGTTAAGACCTTATCTACAGAGCCAGTTGACCCTCATGGACCAAATAGCCCATTTTAAAGATTAAACGAGACCTAGAGCAGGTAAACCCCCAATTTTATCAATTTTTGTGTGTTATAATCTACAGATTTTTTGGTGAGTCAAAATTCCGACCTCATTTTTGCCAAAATTTTACCTGGACGTCCGCTAAGACTTTACCTATGGAGCCAGTTGGCCCTCACATCCAAAATGACCCATTTTCAAGGTTAAACGAGCCCTTGAGCAGGTAAACCCCTCATTTTACAAATTTTCGTGTGCTATAGTGCACTGATTTTTTAGTGATCCAGAATTTCGATCTCATTTTTGCCAAAATATTACCAGGACGTTCTTTAAGACCTTATTTATGGACCCAATTGGCCCACACGGCCAAAATGACCCATTTTCAAGGTCAAATGAGCCCTAGAGCAGGTAAATCGCCCATTTTACCGATTTTTGTCTGCTTTAGTCCATAAATTTTTTGGTGATCCAAAATTCAGACGTCATTTTTTCAAAAAATTTACCTTGACGTCCTTTAAGACCTTACCTATGGGAACAGTTGGCCCTCACGGCCAAAACACTCCATTTTCAAGGTGAACGAGCCCTAGAGAAGGTAAATCCCCCATTTTGACGATTTTCGTGTGCTATAGGTCACTATCTTTTTTGGTGATAAAGAATTCCGACCTTATATTTGCCAAAAATTATTTGGACGTCCGTTAAGACCTTACCTATGGAGCCAGTTGGCCCTCACGGCCAGAATGGCCCATTTTCAAGGCCAAATAAGCCCTAGAGCAGGTAAACACTCCATTTTACCAATTTTTGTGTGCTATAGTCCACGAATTTTTTGGTGATACGGGATTTCGACATCATTTTTGCCAAAATTATACCTGGACGTCCGTTAAGACCTTATATATGGAGCCAGTTGGCCCTCACGACCAAAATGGCCCATTTTCAAGGTCAAACGAGCCCTAGAGATGGTAAACCCCCTATTTTGCTGATTTTCGTGTGCTATAGGTCACCAACTTTTTGGTAATTGATAATTCTACCTTATTTTTGCCAAACTTTTACCTGGACGTTCGTTAAGACCTTACCTATGGAACTAGTTGGCACTCACGGCCAAAATGGCCCATTTTCAAGGTCAAACGAGACCTAGAGCAGGTAAACCCCCCATTTTACCAGTTTTCGTGTTGTATAGTCCAATGATTTTTGGTGATCCGAAATTTCGACCTCATTTTTGCCAAAATTATACTTGGACGTCCGTTAAGACATTACCTATGGAACCAGTTGGCCCTCATGGCCAGAATGACCCATTTTCAAAGACAATGAGACCTTGAGCAGGTAAACCCCCCATTTTATCGATTTTCGTGTTCTATAGTCCAGAATTTTTTTGGTAATCAAGAATTTCGACATCATTTTTGCCAAAATATTACATTGACATTCGTTAAGATCTTATATATGGAGCCAGTTGGCCCTCACGGCCAAAATGACTTGTTTTCAAGATCAAACGAGCCCTAGGATTTTTTGGTGAACCAGAATTACGACCTCTTTTTTGCCAAAATTTTACCTGGACATTCGTAAAGACCTTATCTATGGAGCCAGTTGGTCCTCACGGCCAAAATGGCCCATTTTGAAGGTCAAAAGAGCACTAGAGCAGGTAAATCCTCCATTTTACTGATTTTCATGTTCTATAGTCCACAGATTTTTTGGTGATCCGGAATTCAGACCTCATTTTCTCAAAAATTTTACCTGGACGTCCTTTAAAACCTTACCTATGGGGACAGGTGATCCTCACGGCCAAAACGATCCATTTTCAAGGTCAAACGACCCCTAGAGCAGGTAAACCCCCATTTTGTCGATTTTCGTGTGATATAGGTCACTATCTTTTTTGGTGATAAAGAATTCCGACCTCATATTTGCCAAAATTTTACTTGGACGTCCGTTAAGACCTTACCTATAGAGCTAGTTGGCCCTCACGGCCAGAATGGCCTATTTTTAAGGTCAGACGACCCCTAGATAAGGTAAACCTCCCATTTTACCAATTTTCGTGTGGTATAGTCCACGAATTTTTTGGTGATTCGAAATTCAGACCTCATTTTTTCAAAACTTTTATTTGGACGTCCTTTAAGACCTTTCCTATGGGAACCGTTGGCCCTCACGGCCAAAACCATCCATTTTCAAAGTCAAATGAGCCCTAGAGAAGGTAAACCCCCAATTTTGTCGATTTACGTGTGATATAGGTCACTATCTTTTTTGGTGATAAAGAATTCCGACCACATATTTGAAAAAAATTTACTTGGACGTCCGTTAAGACCTTACCTATGAAGCCAGTTGGCTATAACGGCCAGAGTGGACTATTTTCCTAGTCAAACGACCCCTAGGATACGTAAAGCCCCCATTTTACCTATTTTCGTATGGTATAGTCCACGAATTTTTTGGTGATCCAAAATTTCGACTTTATTTTTGCCAATATTATACCTGGACATCCGTTAAGACCTTATCTATGCAGTCAGTTGGCCCTCACGGCCAAAATGGCCCATTTTCAAAGTCAATGATCCCTATATTAGGTAAACTTCCATTTTGTCGATTTTCGTGTGCTATAGGTCACCATATTGTTTGGTGATCCAGAATTCCGAGCTCATTTTTGCCAATATTTTACCTGGACGTCCGTTAAGACCTTACCTATGGAGCCAGTTGGCCCTCACAGCCAGAATGGTCCATTGTCAAGGTCAAACGAGCCCTAGAGTAGGTAAACCCCCATTCTACCGATTTTCATGTGCTATAGTCCTCAAATTTTTTGGTGATCTGAAATTTCGACCTCATTTTTGCCAAAATTTTACCTGGACGTCCGTTAAGACCTTATCTATGGAGCCAGTTAGCCCTCACGGCCAAAATGGCCCATTTTCAAGTTCAAATGATACCTACCGTAGGGAAAACCCCAATTTTACCATTTTTCTTGTGCTATAGTTCACCGATTTTTTGGTGATTTGAAATTCCGACCTCATTTTTGCCAAAATATTACTTGGACATCCGCTAAGACCTTATCTATGTGGCCAGTTTACCCTTCGGCCAAAATGGCCCATTTTCAAGGCAAAATGAGCCCTAGAGCAGGTAAACACCCCATTTTACTGATTTTTGTGTGATATAGTCTACGAATTTTTTAGTGATCCAGAATTCTAACCTCTTTTTTGCCAAAACTTTACCTGGACGTTCGTTAAGACCTTATCTATGGAGCCAGTTGGCCCTCACGGCCAAAATAGCCCATCTTCAAGGTCAAACGAGCCCTAGAGCAGGTAAACCCCCCATTTTCCAGATTTTTGTGTGCTATAGGTCACCATAGTTTTCGGTGATCAAGAATTTCGACCTCATTTTTGCCAAAATTTTACCTTGACGTCCGTTAAGATCTTATCTATGGAGGCAATTGTCCCTCACGGCCAGAATGGCCCATTTCAAGGTCAAACGAGCACTAGAGCAGGTAAACCCCCCATTTTACCGATTTTCGTGTGCTATAGTCCATATATTTTTTGGTGATCTAGAATTCCGACCTCATTTTTAACAAAATTTTACCAAGACGTTCGTTAAGACCTTATCTATGGAGCCAGTTGGCCCTCATGGCTAATATGGCCCATTTTCAAGTTCAAACGAGCCCTAGACCAAGAAAATCCCCCATTTTACATATTTTCATGTTCTATAGTCCACAAATTTTTTGGTGATCAATAATTTAGACCTCATTTTTTCAAAAATTTTACCTGGACGTCCTTTACGACTTTACCTATGGAGCCAATTGGCACTCACGGCCAGAATGACCTATTTTCAAGGTCAAACGAGCCCTAGAAAAGGTAAACCCCCTATTTTACCGATTTTCGTGTGCTATAGTCGATGAATTTTTTGGTGATGCAAAATTTCGACCTCATTTTTGCCAAAATAATACCTAGACGTCCGTTAAGACCTTATCTATGGAGCCTGTTGGTTCTCACGGCCAAAATGGCCCATTTTCAAGGTCAAATGAGCCCTAAAGCAGGTAAATCCCCCATTTTACCGATTTTCGTGTTCTACAGTCTATGAATTTTTTGGTGATCCATAATTCCGACTTCATTTTAGCCAAAATTTTACCTGGACGTCTGTTAAGACCTTATCTATGGAGCCAGTTGACCCTCATGGACAAAATAGCCTATTTTATAAGTTAAACCAGACCTAGAGTAGGTAAACCCCCTATTTTATCGATTTTTTTGTGCTATAATCCACATATTTTTTTGTGATCCAAAATTTCGACCTTATTTTTTGCCAAAATTATACCTGGACGTTCGATAAGCCCTTACCTATGGAGCTAGTTGGCCCTTACGGCCTGAATGGCCCATTTTCAAGGTCAAACAAGACCTAGAGCAGGTAAACCTCCCATTTTACCGATTTTCGTTGCTATAGTCCACGAATTTTTGGGTGATCCAGAATTTCGACCTCATTTTTGCCAATAATTTACCTGGACGTCCGTTAAGACCTTACCTATGGAGCCAGTTGGCCCTCACGGCCAAAATGGCCCATTTTCAATGTCAAACGAGCACTATAGCAGGTAAATCCCCCATTTTACAGATTTTTCATCTGCTTTAGTCCACAAATTTTTTGGTGATCCGAAAATCAGACCTCATTTTTGTAAAAATTTTACTTGGACGTGCTTTAAGACTTTACCTTTGGGAACAATTGGCCCTCACGGCCAAAACGATCCATTTTCAAGGTCAAACGAGCCCTAGAGCATGTACACCCCACATTTTCCCAATTTTCGTGTGCTATAAGTCACTATCTTTTTTGGTGATAAAGAATTTCGATCTCATATTTGCTAAAATTTTACTTGGACGTCCGTTAAGACCTTACTTATGAAGCAAGTTGGCCCTTACGGCCAGAATGGCTTATTTTCAAAGTCAAACGAGCCCTAAAATAGGTAAACCTCCTATTTTACCAATTTTCGTATGTTATAGTCCACGTATTTTTTGGTCATCCGAAATTTCGACCTCATTTTTGCCTAAATTATACCAGGACGTCCGTTAAGACCTTATCTATGGAGCCAATTGGCCCTCACGGCCAAAATGGCCCATTTTCAAAGTCAAATGATCCCTAGAGTAGGTAAACCTCCAATTTGCCAATTTCGTGTGCTATAGGTCACCATCTTTTTTGGTGATCTAGAATTCCGACCTCATTTTTACCAAAATTTTACCTGGTCGTCTGTTAAGACCTTGCCTATGGAGCCAGTTGGCCCTCACGGCCAGAATGGCCCACTGTCAAGGTCAAACGAGCCTTAAACTATGTAAACCCCCATTCTACCGATTTTCATGTGCTATAGTCCACAGATTTTGGATGATCCAAAATTCCGACCTCATTTTTGCCAAAATTTTACCTGGATAACCGTTAATACCTCATCTATGGAGACAGTTGTCCCTCACGGCCAAAATGGCCCATTTTCAAGTTTAAATGAGCCCTACAGCATGGAAAACACCAATTTTATCGATTTTCATGTGCATTGTCCACAGATTTTCTGGTGATCCAAAATTTAGACCTCATTTTTGCCAAAATTATACCTGGACATCCGTTAAGACCTTATCTATGGGGCCAGTTTACCCTAACAGCCAAAATGGCCAATTTTCAAGGCCAAATGAGCCCTAGAGCAGGTAAACACCTCATTTTGCCAATTTTCGTGTGCTATAGGTCACCAACTTTTTTGTTGATCCAAAATTCGACCTTATTTTTGCCAAAATTTTACCTAGACGTCCGTTAAGACCTTACCTATGGAGCCACTTGGCCCTCAAGGCCAGAATGGCCCATTTTCAAGGTCAAACGAGCCCTAGAATAGGTAAACCCCTATTTTATCTATTTTCGTGTGCTATAGTCCACAAATTTTTTGGTGATCCAAAATTCCGACCTCATTTTTCTCCAAAATTTTACCTAGACGTCCGTTAAGACCTTATCTATGGGGCTAGTTAACCCTGACGTCCAAAATGGCCCATTTTCAAGGCCAAATGAGCCTTAAAGCAGTTAAACACCCCATTTTACCAATTTTTGTGTACTATAGTCCACAAATTTTTGGGTGATCCAGAATTCCGACATCATTTTTGTCAAAATTATACCTAGACGTCCGTTAAGATCTTATTTATTCAGCCAGTTGGCCCTCACGGACAATATGGCCCATTTTAAAGGTCAAACGAGCCCTACAGCAGGTAAACCCTTTATTTTACCAATTTTCGTGTGCCATAGTCTACGAATTTTTTGGTGATTCGGAATTCTGACCTCATTTTTGCCAAAACTTTACCTGGACGTCTGTTAAGACCTTATCTAGGGAGCCAGTAGTCCCTCACGGCCAATATGGCCCTTTTTCAAGGTTAAACAAGCCCTAGAGTAGGTAAACATCCCATTTTACCAATTTTCGTGTGCTATAGTATACGAATTTTTTGGTGATCCAAAATTCTGACCTTATTTTTTGCCAAAATTATACAAGGACGTCCGTTAAGCCCTTACCTATGGAGCCAGTTGGCCCTCACGGTCAAAAAGGCCCATTTTCAAGGTTAAACGAGCCCTTGAGCAGGTAAACTCTACATTTTACCAATTTTCGTTTTCTATAGTGCACAGATTTTTTGGTGATCCAGAATTCCGACCTTATTTTTGTCAAAATTTTACCAGGACGTTCGATAAGACCTTATTTATGGATCAAATTGGCCCTCACGGCCAAAATGTCCCATTTTCAAGGTCAAACGAGGCCTAGAGCTGGTAAATCCCCTATTTTACCAATTTTCGCGTGCTATACTCCACGAATTTTTTGGTGATTCGAAATTCAGACCTCATTTTTTCAAAAAATTTTCTTAGACGTCTTTTTAGACCTCACCTATGGGAACAGTTGGCCCTCACGGCCAAAACGATCCATTTTCAAGGTCAAACGAGCCCTAGAGCAGGTAAATCCCCCATTTTGCCAATTTTCGTCTGCTATAGGTTACCAACTTTTTTGGTGATAAAGAATTTCGACCTCATATTTGCCAAAATTTTACTTGGACGTCCGTTAAAACCAAACCTATGGAGCCAGTTGGCTCTCACGGCCAAAATGGCCTATTTTCAAGGTCAAACGAGCCCTAGGATAGGTAAACCCCCCATTTTTCTCGATTTTCGTGCGCTATTGGTCACCATCTTTTTTGGTGATAAAGAATTCCGACCTCAAGTTTGCCAAAATTTTACTAGGACGTCTGTTAAGACCTTACCTATAGAGCCAGTTGGCTCTCCCGGCCAGAATGGCCTTTTTTCATGGTCAAACGAGCCCTAGAATAGGTAAACGCCCCATTTTATCGATTTTCGTATGGTATAGTCCACAGATTTTTTGGTGATCCAGAATTCCGACCTCATTTTTGCCAAAATTATACTTGGACGTCCGTTAAGACCTTATCTATGGAGCCAGTTAGGATTCACGGCCAACATGGCCCATTTTCAAGGTCAAATGATCCTTAGAGCCGGTAAACCTCCATTTTTGCCGATTTTCGTGTGCTATAAGTCTACAGATTTTTTGATGATCTGGAATTCCGACCTCATTTTTGCCAAAATTTTACATGGACGTCTGTTAAGACCTTACCTATGGGAAAAGTTGGCCTTCACGGCCAAAACGATCCATTTTCAAGGTCAAACTAGCCATAGAGCAGGTAAACCCCCCAATTTGCATATTTTCGTGTGCTATAGGTCACCATCTTTTTTGGTGATAAAGAATTCCGACCTCATTTTTACCAAAATTATACCTAGACGTCCGTTAAGAGCATACCTATGGAGCTAGTTGGCTCTCACAGCCAGAATGGCCAATTGTCAAGGTCAAGCGAGCCCTAGAGTAGGTGCACCCCCATTTTACCGATTTTCATGTGCAATAGTCCACGGATTTTTTGGTGATCCAGAATTCCGACCTCATTTTTGCCAAAATTTTACTTGGACATCCGTTAAAACCATATCTATGGAGCCAATTGTCCCTCACGGACAAAATGGCCCATTTTCATGTTCAAACGAGCCATACAGAAAGAAAAACTCCAATTTTACCGATTTTCGTGTGCTATAGTCCACAGATTTATTGCTGATCCAAAATTCCAACCTCATTTTTGCCAAAATTTTACCTGGACGTCTGTTATGACCTTATCTATGGGTCCAGGTTACCCTCACGGCCAAAATGGCCGATTTTCATGGTCAACCGAGCCCTAGGGCAGGTAAACCCCCATTTTGCCAATTTTCATGGGCTATATGTCACCATTATTTTTGGTGATCTATAATTCCGACCTCATTTTTGCCAAAATTTTACCTGGACGTCCGTTAAGACATTACCTATGGAGCCAGTAGGCCCTCACGGCCAGAATGACCCATTTTCAAGGTTAAACGAGCCCTAGAGAAGGTAAATCTCCATTTTACCAATTTTCGTGAGCTATAGTCCATAGATTTTTTGGTGATTCAGAATTCCGACCTAATTTTTGCTAAAATTATACCTGGACGTTTGTTAAGACCTTATTTATGGAGCCAGTTGGCCATCACGTCTATAATGGCCCATTTTCGAGGTCAAACGAGCTCAAGAGCAAGTAAACCCCTCATTTTGTTGATTTTCGTGTGCTATACGTAACATATTTTTTGGTGATCCGGAATTTCGACCTTAATTTTGCCAAAATTACACCTGGACGTCTGTATAGACCTTATCTATGGAGCCAGTTGTCCCACACAGACAAAATGACCCATTTTCAATTTCAAACGAACCCTAGAGAGGGTAAACCCCCCATTTTACCAATTTTCGTGTGCTATAGTCCACAGATTATTTGGTGATTCAGAATTCCGATTTCATTTTTACTAAAATTTTACATCTTTCCGTTAAGACCTTACCTATGGAGCCAGTTGGCCCTACCGGCCAGAATTACCCATTTTCAAGATCAAATGAGCCCTAGAGAAGGCAAACTATAGTCCATAGATTTTTTGGTGATCCGGAATTCTAACCTCATTTTTGCCAAAATTTTACCCGGACGTCCGTTAAGACCTTATCTATGGAGCTAGTTGACTCTCACGGCCAAAATGGCCCATTTTCAAGGTCAAACGAGCCCTAGAGCAGGTTAACCCCCTATTTTACCAATTTTCATTTGCTTTAGTCCACGGATTTTCTGGTGATCCGAAATTCCGACCTCATTTTTGCCAAAATTATACCTGGACGTCCGTTAAGACTTCATCTATAGATCCAATTGGCCCTCACGGCCACAAAGGACCATTTTCAAGGTCAAACGAGCCGAAGAGCAGGTAAACCCTGCATTTTACAGATTTTTATGTGATATAGTCCACAGGTTTTTTTGGGATCCGAAATTCTGACGTCATTTTTGCCAATATTTTACCTAGACGTCCATTAAGTTTTTATATATGGAGCTAGTTGGCCCTCACGACCAAAATGGCCTATTTTCAAGGTCAAACGAGCCCTAAAGCAGGTAAACTCCTAATTTTAATTATTTTTGTGTGCTATAGTCCACGGATTTTCTGGTGATCCAAAATTCGGACCTCATTTTTGCAAAAATTATACCTGGACGTCCGTTAAGACCTTATGTATGGAGCCAATTGGCCCTCACGGCCAAAATAACCCATTTTCAAGGTCAAACGAGCCCTAGAGCAGGTAAATCCCCCATTTTATAGATTTTTGTGTGGTGTAGTCCACAGATTTTTTGGTTATCCGAAATTTTGACGTTATTTTTACCAATATTTTACATAGACGTCCGTTAAGACCTTATATATGAATCCAGATGGCCCTCACGACCAAAATGGTCCATTTTCAAGGTCAAACGAGCCCTAGATCAGGTAAATCCCCTATTTTACAAATTTTTGTGTCCTATAGTCTACAGATTTTCTGGTGATCCAAAATCCGACGTCATTTTTGCCAGAATTATACCTGGACGTCCGTTAAGACCTTATCTATAGATCCAGTTGGCCCTCCCGACCAAAATGGCTCATTTTTAAGGTCAAACGAGCCCTAGAGCAGGTAAACCCCCCATTTTGTATAGAGCTAGTTAGCCCTCGCGGCATAAATGGCCAATTTTCAAGGTCAAACGACCCCTAGAGCAGGTAAACCCCTCATTTTACCGATTTTCGTGTACTATTATCTACAGATTTTTTGGTGATCCAGAATTATAACCTCATTTTTGCCAAAATTTTACCTGGACGTCCGTTAAGACCTTACCAATGGGGACAGTTGGCCCTCACGGCCAAAATGATCCATTTTTTAGGTCAAACGAGCTCTAGAGCAGGTAAACCCCCCATTTTGCCGATTTTCGTGTTCTATAGTTCACATAATTTTTGGTAATTCAGAATTCCGACCTTATTTTTTCAAATACTTTACCTGGACGTCCTTTAAGGCCTTACCTATGGGGATAGTTGACCCTAACGGCCAAAATGTTCCGTTTTCAAGGTCAAACGAGCCCTAGAGCAGGTGAACCCCCAATTTTGTCGATTTTCGTGTGCTATAGGTGACCATATTTTTTGGTGATAAAGAATTTCAACTTTATTTTTACAAAATTTTACATGGACGTCTGTTAAGACCTTACCTATGGAGCCAATTGGCCCTGACGGCCAGAATGACCCATTTTCAAGGTCAAACGAGCCCTAGAGAAGGTAAACCCTCCATTTTATGAACTTTCGTGTGCTATAATCCACAGATTTTTTGGTGATCCAGAATTTCGACCTCATTTTTGCCAAAATATTACCTGGACGTTTGTTAAGACCTTATCTATGGAACCAGTTGGCCATCACGTCTAAAATGTCCCATTTTCAAGGTCAAATGAGACCTAGACCAGGTAAATCCCCATTTAGGCGATTTTAGTGTGCTATAGTTCTCCATCTTTTTTGGTGATCCAGAATACTGATCTCATTTTTGCCAAATTTTTTCCTGGATGTCCGTTAAGAGTTTATCTATGGAGCCAGTTGGCCCTCACGGCCAGAATGGCCCATTTTCAAGGTCAACCGAGCCCTACAATAGGTAAACCTCTATTTTACCAATTTTTGTGTGCTATAGTGCACGAATTTTTTGGTGATCCAGAATTCTGACCTAATTTTTGCTAATATTATACCTGGACGTCCATTAAGACCTTCTCTATTAACCCAGTTAACCCTCACGGCAAAAATGGCCCATTTTCAAGGTCAAACGAGCCCTAGAGCAGTGAAACCCCCAATTTTACTGATTTTCGTGTGCTATAGTCCACAGATTTTCTGGTGATTCGGAATTCCGACTTCATATTTGCCAAAATTTTACCTGGACGTACGTTAAGACATTTTATATGGAGCTAGTTGTCCCTCACGGCCAAAATGGCCCATTTTCAAGGTCAAACGAGCCCTAGAGCAGGTAAACCCCCCATTTTACCGATTTTCGTGTGCTATACGGATTTTCTGGTAATCTGGAATTTCGACCTCAGTTTTGCCAAAATTATACCTGGACGTCCGTTATGACCTTATCTATGCAGCTAGTTGGCCCTCTTGTCCAAAATGGCTCATTTTTAAGGTCATACGAGCCTTAGAGCAGGAAAACCCCCCATTTTGCAGATTTTCGTGTGCTATTGGTTACCATCTTTTTTGGTAATCCACAATTCCGACCTCATTTTCGCCAAAATTTAACCTGGACGTTCGTTACGACCTTACCTATGGAGCCAGTTGGCCCTCACGGCCAGAATGGCCCATTTTCAAGGTAAAACGAGACCTAGAGCAGGTAAACCCCCTATTTTACCGATTTTCGTGTGCTTATAGTCCACGGATTTTTTGGTGATCCAGAATTTTGACCTCATTTTTGTCAAAATTTTACCTGGACGTCTGTTAAGACCTTATCTATGGAGCCAGTTGATCCTAACAGCCAAAATGACCCATTTGCAAGGTTAAACGAGCCCTAGAGCAGTTAAACCCCCCATTTTACTGATTTTCATGTGCTATAGTCCACAGATTTCTTGGTGATCCGAAATTCTGACTTCATACTTGCCAAAATTTTACCTGGACGTCCGTTAAGACCTATTTTAATGGTCAAACGAGCCCTAGAGCAGGTAAACCCCCTATTTTACCAATTTTCGTGCTATAGTCCACAGATTTTTTGGTGATCCGGAATTTCGACCTCATTTTTTTCGAAATTATACCTGGACATCTGTTCAGACCTTATCTATGGAGCCAGTTATCCCTCACGGCCAAAATATCCCATTTTCAAGGCTAAACGAGCCCTAAAGCAGGTAAACCCCCCAATTTTACAGATTTTTGTGTGCTATAGTCCACGGATATTTTGGTGATCCAAAATTTTGACCTTATTTTTGCCAAAATTATACCTGGACGTCCGTTAAGACCTTATCTATGGAGCCAGTTGGCTATCATGGCCAAAATGGCCCATTTTCAATATTTAATGAGCCATAGAGCATATAAACCCCCGATTTTGCCGATTTTCGTGTGCTATAGGTCACCATCTTTTTTGGTGATAAAGAATTCTGACATCATTTTTGCCAAAAATTTTCCTGGACGTCCTTTAAGACCTTACCTAAAGAGCCAGTTGGCCCTCATGGCCAGAATGACCCATTTTGAAGGTCAAACGAGCCCTAGAGCAAGTAAACCGCAAATTTTACCAATTTTCGTTTGCTATATTCTACAGATTTTTTGGTGATCTAGAATTCTGACCTTATTTTTGCCAAAATTTTATCTGGACGTTTCTTAAGACCTAAACTATGGATCCAGTTGGCCCTCACGGCCAAAATGGCCCATTTTCTAGGTCAAACGATCCCTAGGGCAGATAAACCCCTTATTCTACCGATTTTCGTGTGCTATAGTCCACGCAGTTTTTGGTGATTCGAAATTCCAACCTCATTTTGCACAAAATTTTACCTGGACGTCCGTTAAGACCTTATCTATGGGGACAGTTGTCCCTCACAGCCAAAACGATCCATTTACAAGGTCAAACGAGCCCTAGAGCAGGTAAACCCCCCATTTTGCCAATTTTCGTTTGCTATAGGTTACTATCTATTTTGGTGAGAAAGAATTTTGACCTCATTTTCGACAAAATTTTACCTGAACGTTTGTTAAGACCTTGTCTATGGAGCCAGTTGGCTATCACGGCAAAATTGGCCCATTTTCAAGGTTAAACGAGCCCAAGAGCAGCTAAACCCCCCATTTTACCAATTTTCATGTGCTACAGTCCACATATTTTTTGGTGATCCAAAATTCGAACCTCATTTTCACCAAAATTATATGTGGATGTTCGTTAAGACCTTACTATGGAGCCAGTTGTCCCTCACAGCCAAAATGGCCCATTTTCAACGTCTAACAAGCCCTAGAGTAGGTAAACCCCCCATTTGGCCAATTTTCGTGTGCTATAGGTCACCATCTTTTTTGGTGATCAAGAATTTCGACCTCATTTTTGCCAAAATTTTACTTGGACGTCCGTCAAGACCTTACCAATGGAGCCAGTTGGCCCTCACGGCCAGAATGACCCATTTTCAAAATCAAACGAGCCCTAGAGAAGGTAAACCCCCAATTTTACCAACTTTCGTGTGCTATAGTCCACATATTTTTTGGTGATCCAGAATTACAACCTCATTTTTGCCAAAATTTTACCTGGACATTTGTTAAGACCTTATCTATGGAGCCAGTTGGCCATCACGTCCAAAATGGCCGATTTTCAACATCAAATGAGCCCTAGAGCAGGTAAACCCCCATTTGGCCGATTTTCGTGTGCTATAGTTCTCCCTCTTTTTTGGTGATCCAGAATTTCGACCTCATTTTTGCCAAAATTTTACCTGGACGTCCGTTAAGACTTTACCTATGGATCCAGTTGGCCCTCACGGCCAAAATCGCCCATTTTAAAGGTCGAACAAGCCTTAGAGGTGGTAAACCCCCTATTTTGCCGATTTTCGTGGGCTATAGGTCACCATTTTTTTGGTGATAAAGAATTCCGACCTTATTTTTGCCAAAATGTTACCTGGACGTCTGTTAAAACCTGTAACACCCCTCAAAATGAAGTAGGATAAAGTAGAGCCTCACGTGGGTTTTATGCATTAATAACTTGTAAAAATAAAAAGGGTCCAACTAAGTGAGGGGTAGTTTGGGCTTTTATTTTTAAGTTGTGTTTTTATTATTTTAGGTATATTAGATCATTTAAATGAGGGTTATAACTTCATTCTTTAAATTAGAATTTCCAAAATCATTCCCTCTCTCAAATATTTCTCTCAAGTTCAAGGAAGAAGAAGGGTGAAGAACTAGGGTTTCAAATTGGAGGCTTCTTTCAACGATTTTCGTGGGCTTTTTCAATATTTAGGTATGGGGACTCTTTATCTTTGATTCCTTTTTCAATCAAAGAGCTAATTCAAAGTATTTTCAAAGTTCTTCAAAAATCCTAAAGTCCTAATTTCGATTCTAGCATGGGTTCTTGCATAAAAAGGATTTTTAATGATGATTTATATTGTTATTAATGATTATTAATGGTTTTTAGAAAGAAATCCCCATGAACCCATGTTTTCTCAAATTCTCTAAATTTCACCATAAAGTGGGTGTATTGATTTTGAGTAGATGATTAGAAAAATTGTGCTTAGTATGGTATGGGCTGTTCATATATGGTATTATATATGTGAATTGTTAAGAATTTTTATTGAATTGAAGGATGTGGGATGTTGGCCTTGAATGGGCAAAAATTGTGAATATGTCTTCATGCTGATTATGGGCTTATGCTTAGCTTAAATGTTGTAGTTGAATACCATGATTACCTATGCTTTCTATTGTGAATTGTTTGGTCATGAGAATGGTGAAGGTGGCTTGGAAAGGATGGTAAGTTGACCTACTTTATGAATAATGTTGAATTAGTTGGGAATTGAGTAATGTTGGTTATGGCTTTGGAGAATGGTAAGATGACTTAATCTCTTAGTATTGATATAATTGTTATTGATTGGTTTGATCCACCTTTGGTGGAGGTGGTTATTTGTTGTATTATTGTGAATTGAGGCCATAAAGGGCATTATATGAATGTTATTATATTGTTGTATTATTATACACATATGAGGCTATATGTAAAGTCCTATATGAAGTTATATGTAAAGTTTTATGTGAAGCTATATGTGAAGGTATGATGTGAATGAGTTTTATGTGATCTTGTGATGATCCTATGTAAAGTGGATAGCATTGTGAGTTAAAGTATGACTTCTCATGATGTATATATGAAATGATGTTGGATTATGAAGTATCCTTGAATGAAAATATTGTGACTTGGTTGGTAGACTAAAGTGTCCCTCCTTGTTACTTAAAGTCTTGAATGCAGGAATGTGTGAAGTGGGCTAGAAGTAAGAAATGGTGCCCTTTCTATAAATGTTAAAAGAGGAATTCTAGGCCAAGACTTGAATCGGCAGAACTAAGAAATGGTGCCCTTTCATAAGTCTAGCTTTCCTAAGTAAATGTATAACCTTGAAGGATGGGCCTTAGGGCGAAATTCCCTTCTTGAGTGAGATGATAGACTTAGAGATGGATAGAGCCGGAACGACATGATAATCCTTATCTAAGAAATTCAAATGAGCTATCCTTATGAACCTTGATTGGCCATGACTAAGAAATGTGGCCTTTCTTGGGAAGAGGTACTATGAGTTGGTTGAACTAGAAAAAGAACCCTCTCTAAGTACATATGTGATTGAATACTCTATGGGAAACAAGGCTAGCACCGAGTGGATGTGGTTAGGAAGGTGGCCTAGTTGAGTATGAGATTAGGCACAATAAACTTCCTTGGACATCTCCTAAACCATGTGCCTACATGGGTTGCTTACTAGTTCTACCTTTGGCAAGTAGAACAACCTCCAGGTAGTAGGATAGACTCCGGATTCCATTCCTAGCTAGTATGGTCTATGTCGTTTATGCCTATTTCCATCATGTGGGATGTGCACTCTAGTTATTGGATAGGTTCTACAACATGTAGGTAGTAGTATGGGATGCTATCTACACATGGCACGAGTAGGCTTTGAAGATACTAAAGTGAGTTCCCTAAGTCTAACGACTATTATGTGAAAGTCCCCTTATGTGCTTGAATGTCTCCAATATGGTTTCTTAAAGAATGTTGGTCTATTGATGTTATGTTGTAAAGGAAATGTCCTTATATAAGGTAATCTTGAGGAACACTTAAGTGTGCTTGAAGAGGTTGTATGGGCTGTCACTTCTTGTCTTACTCAAGTGTGTTTTATATTAGGTAGAGGTCCTATGGTAATGAAATGACATGTGTTCTTTTAAAGTTAAGCATGGGTTGTATATGGACATATGTTGAGGATATGTATGGTTGGCTATGGTCTTATATGTTAATGTTGACTTGTATTATGTCTCTTATACTTGTAAAGGAAAAGGTTTTATCAAATGATATGAAAGCATTTACTTCCTTGCAAATGTCCTTTTTGGCATGTTTTTGCATGGTCTCCATACTTAGTACTTAATTGTGTTAACCCCTTTCTTTCCCTTTTTGGACTAAAGTGTAGGGATTTGGAGATGATGACATGTCATGGCTAGTTGATAGGTTTCTAAGTGTTGAAGATGAAGACTTGGTGAGTCCTCATATATTCGAGGACAATACCCAATATGTTCTTTTATGTCTTTTTAGTATTGTTTAAGTTGTGCATGGGATTAGTCCCGAATCTTGTACTCTAAAGTATTAGATGGTTTTGAGACATCATGTATAAAGTCTAGAAATTCTTCCGCTTGCTATATTTTTTTTTTC
Source organism: Solanum verrucosum (assembly GCF_900185275.1). Classification (NCBI taxonomy): domain Eukaryota; kingdom Viridiplantae; phylum Streptophyta; class Magnoliopsida; order Solanales; family Solanaceae; genus Solanum; species Solanum verrucosum. The sequence goes on from NW_026020586.1 coordinate 69,757, forward strand.
TTTTTTGAAATGCTTTCTTGTTAAAGAAAGTTTTTAATTCCATATGGTTTTAGTGTCTATGCGATAAATGAATGCTAAGAGGCTTGTATTATACCTCTTCGAGGTCAAGTACGCCGGTTACGACTAGGGGGTACTCTTGGGTCGTGACAAAACCTTATTTATGAAGCAAGTTTGCCCTCACGGCCAAAATGGCCCATTTTCAAGGTCAAACGAGCCTTAGAGAAGGCAAACCCCCTATTTTACTGATTTTCGTATGCTATAGTCCACAGATTTCTTGGTGATCCGGAATTCCGACCTTATTTTTGCCAAAATTTTACCTCGACGTCCGTTAAGACCTTACATATGGAGCTAGTTGACCTTCACGCTCAAAATGGCCCATTTTCAAGGTCAAACGAACCCTAGAGCAGATAAACCCGCCGTTTTACCGATTTTCATTTGCTATAGTACACGGATTTTCTGGTGATCCGAAATTTCGACTTCATTTTTGCCAAAATTATACCTGGACATTTGTTAAGACCTTATCTATGGAGCTAGTTGGCCTTCACGGCCAAAATGTCCCATTTTCATGGTCAAACGAGCCCTAGAGAAGGTAAACCCCTCATTTTACCGATTTCCATGTGCTATTATTATCCACAGATTTTTTGGTGATCCAGAATTATGACCTCATTTTTGCCAAAATTTTACCTTGACGTCCGTTAAGATCTTATCTATGGAGGCAATTGTCCCTCCCGCTCAAAATGGCCCATTTTAAGGTCAAACGAACCCTAGAGCAGATAAACCCGCCATTTTACCGATTTTCATTTGCTATAGTACACGGATTTTCTGGTGATCCGAAATTTCGACCTCATTTTTGCCAAAATTATACCTGGACATTTGTTAAGACCTTATCTATGGAGACAGTTGGCCCTCACGGCCAAAATAGCCCATCTTCAAGGTCAAACGAGCCCTAGAGCAGGTAAACCCCCCATTTTCCAGATTTTTGTGTGCTATAGGTCACCATAGTTTTCGGTGATCAAGAATTTCGACCTCATTTTTGCCAAAATTTTACCTTGACGTCCATTAAGATCTTATCTATGGAGGCAATTGTCCCTCACGGCCAGAATGGCCCATTTTAAGGTCAAACGAGCCCTAGAGCAGGTAAACCCCCCATTTTACCATTTTTTGTTTGGTATATTCCACAGATTTTTTGGTGATCCAGAATTCCAACCTCATTTTTGCCAAAATTTTACCAAGACATTTTTTAAGACCTAATCAATGGAGCTAGTTGGCCATCACGGCCAAAATGACCCATTTTCAAGGTCAATCGAGCCCTAGAGCAGGTAAACCCCTCATTTTACCAATTTTCTTGTGCTATTATTCACAAATTTTTTGGTGATCCAGAATTACGACCTCATTTTTGCCAAAATTTTACCTGGACGTCCGTTAAGACCTTACCATTGGGGACAGTTGGCCCTCACGGCCAAAATGATCCATTTTTAAGGTCAAACGAGCTCTAGAGCAGGTAAACCCCCCATTTTGCCGATTTTCGTGTACTATAGTCCACAGAATTTTAGGTGATCCTGAATTTCGACCTCATTTTTGCCAAAATTTTATCTTGACGTTCGTTAAGATCTTATCTATGGAGGCAATTGTCCCTCACGGCCAGAATGGCCAATTTTTAGGTCAAACGAGCCCTAGAGCAGGTAAACCCCCAATTTTAGCATTTTTTGTTTGGTATAGTCCACAGATTTTTTGGTGATCCAGAATTCCAACCTCATTTTTGCCAAAATTTTACCTGGACATTTTTTAAGACCTTATCTATGGACCTAGTTGGCCTTCACGGCTAAAATGGCCCATTTTCAAGGTCAAACGAGCCCTAGAACAGGTAAACCCCTCATTTTACCAATTTTCGTGTGCTATTATCCACAGATTTTTTGGTGATCCATAATTATGACCTCATTTTTGCCAAAATTTTACCTAGACATTTTTTAAGACCTTATCTATGGAGCTAGTTGGCCTTCACGGCCAAAATGGCCCATTTTCAAGGTCAAACGAGCCCTAAAGCAGGTAAACCCGTCATTTTACCGATTTTCGTGTGCTATTATTAACCACAGATTTTTTGGTGATCCAGAATTATGACCTCATTTTTGCCAAAATTTTACCTAGACGTCCGTTAAGACCTTACCTATGGGGACAGTTGGCCCTAACGGCCAAAACGTTTTATTTCCAAGTTCAAACGAGCCCTAGAGCAGGTAAACCCCCAATTTTGTATATTTTCATGTGCTATAGGTGACCATCTTTTTTGGTGATAAAGAATTTCAACTTTATTTTTACAAAAAATTTACCTGGACGTCTGTTAAGACGTTACCTATGGAGCCAATTGGCCCTGACGTCCAGAATGACCCAATTTCAAGGTCAAACGAGCCCTAGAAAAGGTAAACCCTCCATTTTACCAACTTTCGTGTGTTATAGTCCATAGATTTTTTGGTGATCCAGATTCCGACCTCATTTTTGCCAACATATTACCTGGACATTTGTTAAGACCTTATCTATGGAGCCAGTTGGCCATCACATCTAAAATGGCCCATTTTTCAAGGTCAAATGAGACCTAGAGCAGGTAAACCTCCATTTGGCCGATTTTAGTGTGCTATAGTTCTCCATCCTTTTTGGTGATCTAGAATTCCGATCTCATTTTTGCCAAATCTTTACTTGGATGTCCGTTAAGACTTTACCTATGGAGCAAGTTGGCCCTCACGGCCAGAATGGCCCATTTTCAAGGTCAAACGAGTCCTACAGTAGGTAAACCTCCATTTTACCGATTTTCGTGTGCTATAGTGCACGGATTTTTTGGAGATCCAGAATTCCAACCTAATTTTTGCTAAAATTATACCTAGACGTCCATTAAGACCTTCTCTATTAACCCAGTTAACCCTCACGGCAAAAATGGCCCATTTTTTAAAGGTCAAATGAGCCCTAGAGCAGTGAAACCCCCCATTTTACTGATTTTCGTGTGCTATAGTCCACAGAGTTTTTGGTGATCCGAAATTCCGACTTCATATTTGCCAAAAATTTACATGGACGTCCGTTAAGACCTTTTATATGGAGCTATTTGTCCATCATGGCCGAAATGGCCCATTTTCAATGTCAAACGAGCCCTAGAGCAGGTAAACTCCTCATTTTAACGATTTTCGTGTGCTATACCGATTTTTTGATGATCCGAAATTTCGACCTCAGTTTTTCCATAATTATACTTGGACGTCCGTTATGACCTTATCTATTCAGCCAGTTGGCCCTTTTGACCAAAATGGCTTATTTTTAAGGTCATACGAGCCCTAGAGCATAAAAACCCCCCATTTTGCCAATTTTCGTGTGCTATAGGTTACCATCTTTTTTGGTAATCCAGAATTCCGACCTCATTTTCGCCAAAATTTAACCTGGACATCCGTTAAGACCTTACCTATGGAGCCAGTTGGCCCTCACTGCCAGAATGGCCCATTTTCAAGGTCAAACGAGACCTAGAGCAGGTAAACCCCCCATTTTACTGATTTTCGTGTGCAATAGTCCACGGATTTGTTGGTGATCTAGAATTCCAACCTCATTTTTGCCAAAATTTTACCTGGACGTCTGTTAAGACCTTATCTATGGAGCCAGTTGATCCTAACAGCCAAAAATGACCTATTTGCAATGTCAAACGAGCCCTAGAGCAGTTAAACCCCCCATTTTACAGATTTTCGTGTGCTATAGTCCACAGATTTTTTGGTGATCCAAAATTCCGACTTCATACTTGCCAAAATTTACCTGGACGTCTATTAAGACCTTATATATGGAGCTAGTTGGCCCTCACGGCCAGAATAACCCATTTTCAAGGTCTAACGAGCCCTAGAGCACGTAAACCCCACATTTTACCAATTTTCGTGCTATAGTCCACGGATTTTTTGGTAATCCGGTATTTCGACCTAATTTTTGTCGAAATTATACCTGGACATCTGTTAAGACCTTATCTATGGAACCAGTTTACCCTCACAGCCAAAATATCCTATTTTCAAGGTTAAACGAGCCCTAGAGCAAGTAAACCCCCAATTTTACAGATTTTTGTGTGCTATAGTCCACGGATTTTTTGGTGATCCAAAATTTCGATCTCATTTTTGCCAAAATTATACCTGGACGTATGTTAAGACCTTATCTATGGAGCCAGTTGGCTCTCACGGCCAAAATGGCCCATTTTCATGGTTAAAAGAGCCCTAGAGCATATAAACCCCCCATTTTGCCAATTTTCGTGTGCAATAAGTCACCATCTTTTTTGGTGATAAAGAATTCCGACATCATTTTTACCAAAATATTACCTGGACGTCCGTTAAGACCTTATCTATAGAGCCAGTTAGCCCTCTCGGCCAGAATGGCCCATTTTCAAGGTCAAACGAGCCCTAGAGAGGAAGTAAACCCCCAATTTTACCAATTTTCGTTTGCTATATTCTACAGATTTTTTGGTGATCCAGAATTCCGACCTCATTTTTGCCAAAATTTTATCTGGACATTTCTTAAGACCTTAACTATAGATCCAGTTGGCCCTCACGGCCAAAATGGCCCATTTTCCAGGTCAAAGGATCCCTAGAGCAGATAAACCCCTCATTCTACCGATTTTTGTGTGCTATAGTCCACACAGTTTTTGTTGATCCGAAATTCCGACCTTATTTTGCAAAAATTTTTACCTAGACGTCCGTTAAGACCTTACCTATGGGGACAGTTGGCCCTCACGGCCATAATGATCCATTTTCAAGGTCAAACGAGCCCTAGAGCAGTTAAACCCCCCATTTTGCCAATTTTCGTTTGCTATAGGTCATTATCTTTTTTGGTGATAAAGAATTTCGAGCTCATTTTCGACAAAATTTTACCTGAACGTCCGTTATGACCTTGTCTATGGAGCCAGTTTGCTATCACGGCAAAATTGGCCCATTTTCAAGGTCAAATAGCCCTAGAGCAGCTAAACCCCCAATTTTACCTATTTTCATGTGCTACAGTCCACATATTTTTTGGTGATCCAAAATTCGGACCTCATTTTCACCAAAATTATACCTGGATGTCCGTTAAGACATTACTATGGAGCCAGTTGTCCCTCACGGCCAAAATGGCCCATTTTCTACATCAAACGAGCCCTAGAGCAGGTAAACCCCCCCATTTTGTCGATTTTCGTGTTCTATAAGTCACCATCTTTTTTGGTGATAAAGAATTTCGAGCTCATTATTGGCAAAATTTTACCTGGACGTCCGTTAAGACCTTACCTATGGAGCCAATTTACCTCACGGACTGAATGGCCCATTTTCAAGGTCAAACGAGACTTAGAGCAGGTAAACCCCCCATTTTAATGATTTTCGTGTGATGTAAGTCGCCATCTTTTTTGGTGATAAAGAATTCTGACCACATATTTGCAAAAATTTTACCTGGACATCCGTTAAGACCTTACCTTTGGAGCCAGTTGGCCCTCATGGCCAGAATGGCCCATTTTCAAGGTCAAACAAGCCCTAGAGCAGGTAAACCCCCCATTTTACTTATTTTCGTGTGCAATAGTCCACAGGATTTTGGGTGATTCGGAATTTCGACCTCATTTTCTGAAATATTTTACTTGGACGTCCTTTAAGACCTTACCTATGGGGACAGTTGGCCCTCACGGCCAAAACGATCCATTTTCCAGGTCAAACGAGCTCTAGAGCAGGTAAACCCCCCATTTTGTCGATTTTCGTGTGCTCTAGTCCACAGATTTTTTGGTGATCCAAAATTTCGACCTTATTTTACCAAAATTATACCTGCACGTTCGTTAAGACCTTACCTAAGGAGCCAGTTGGCCCTCACGGCCAGAATGACCCATTTTCAAGGTCAAACGAGACCTAGAGCAGGTAAACCCCCCATTTTACAGATTTTCGTGTGCTATTGTCCACAGATTTTTTGGTGATCCAGAATTCCGACCTAAGTTTTCCTAAAATTCTACCTGGACGTCCGTTAAGACCTTATCTATGGAGCCAGTTAGCCCTCATGGCCAAAATGTCCCATTATAAATGTCAAATGAGCCCTAGAGCAGGTAAATCCCCATTTGGCCGATTTTCGTGTGCTATAGTTCACCATCTTTTTTGGTGATAAAAAATTCCCACCTTATTTTTGCCAAAATTTTACCTGGACGTCCGTAAAGAGCTTACCTATGGAGCCAGTTGGCCCTCACGGCCAGAATGCCTCATTTTCAAGGTCAAACGAACCCTAGAGCGGGTAAACCCCCAATTTTACTGATTTTCGTGTGCTATAGTCCACAAATTTTTTGATGATCCAGAATTCCGACCTCTTTTTTGCCAAACTTTTACTTGGACGTCCATTAAGACCTTTTCTATGGAGCCGGTTGGACCTCACGACCAAAATTGCCCATTTTAAAGGTCAAACGAGCCTTATAGCAGGTAAACCCCTTATTTACCAATTTTCGTGTGCTTTAGTCCATAGATTTTTTGGTGATCCAAAATTCCGACCTCAATTTGCCAAAATTTGAACTGGACGTTGGTTAAGACATTAACAATGGGGTCAGTTTCCCCTCACGTCCAAAATCGCCCAGTTTTAAGGTCAAACGAGCCCTAGAGTAGGTATACCACATTTTACCGATTTGTGTGCTATAATCCACCAATTTTTTGGTGATAAAGAATTCCGACCTTATTTTTGCCAAAATTTTATCTATGGAGCCAGTTGTCCCCCACGGCCAAAATGGCCCATTTTCAAGGTCAAATAAGCCCTAGATCAGGTAAAACCACATTTGGCCGATTTTCGTGTGCTATAGTTCACCATCTTTTTTGGTGATCCAGAATTCCTACCTCATTTTTGCAAAAAAAATTACCTTGACATCCGTTAAGACCTTATCTATGGAGTCAGTTGGCCCTCACGGCCAAAATGACCCATTTTCAAGGTCAAACGAGTCCTAGAGCAGGTAAACCCATCATTTTACCAATTTTCGTGTGCTATTATCCACAGATTTTTTGGAGATCCAGAATTATGACCTCATTTTTGCCAAAATTTTACCTGGACGTCCTCTAAGACCTTACTTATGGGGACAGTTGGCCCTAACGGCCAAAACGTTCCATTTTCAAGGTCAAACGATCCCTAGAGCAGGTAAACCACCCAATTTTGTCGATTTTCGTGTGCTATAGATGACCATCTTTTTTGGTGATCAAGAATTTCAACATTATTTTTACAAAAAATTTACCTAGACGTCTGTTAATACCTTACCTATGGAGCCAGTTGGGCCTCACGGACAGAATAACCCATTTTCAAGGTCAAACGAGTTCTAGAGAAGGTAAACCCCCAATTTTACCAACTTTCGTGTGCTATAGTCCACAGGTTTTTTGGTGATCCAGAATTACAACCTCATTTTTGCCAAAATATTACCTGGATGTTTGTTAAGACCTTATTTATGGAGCCAGTTTGTCATCACGTCCATAATGGCCCATTTTCAAGGTCAAATGAGCCCTAGAGCAGGTAAACCCTCATTTGGCCGATTTTCGTGTGCTATAGTTCTCCATCTTTTTTGGTGATCCAGAATTCGGATCACATTTTTGCTAAATTTTTACCTGGACGTCCGTTAAGACTTTACCTATAGAGCCAGTTGGCCCTCACAGGCTGAATGGTCCATTTTAAAGGTCAAACGAGCCCTACAGTAGGTAAACATCCATTTTACCAATTTTCGTGTGCTATAGTCCACGGATTTTTTGGTGATCCAGAATTCCGACCTAATTTTGCTAAAATTATACCTCAACGTCTGTTAAGACCTTCTCTATTGAGCCAGTTAATCCTCACAACAAAAATGGTTCATTTTCAAGGTCAAACGAGCCCTAGAGCAGTTAAACCCCCATTTTACTGATTTTGTGTGCTATAGTCCACAGATTTTTTGGTGATCCGAAATTTCGACTTCATATTTGCCAAAATTTTACCTAGACGTCCGTTAAGACCTTATATATGGAGCCAGTTGGCCCTCACGGCCAAAATGGCCCATTTTAAAGGTTAAACGACCCCGAGAGCAGGTAAACCCCCCTTT
>NW_026020586.1:77894-98442 GCF_900185275.1 Solanum verrucosum
TATAGTCCACAATTTTTTGGTGATCCAGAATTCCAACCTCATTTTTGCCAAAATTTTACCTGGACATTTTTAAGACCTTACTATGGAGCTAGTTGGCCTTCACGGCCAAAATGACCCATTTTCAAGGTCAAACGATCAAGAGAGTAAACCCTCATTTTACCGATTTTCGTTGCTATTATCCACAGATTTTTTGGTGATCCAGAATTATGACCTCATTTTTGCCAAAATTTTACCTAGACGTCCGTTAAGACCTTACCTATGGGGACAGTTGGCCCTCACGGCCAAAATCGCCCATTTTCAAGGTCAACAAGACTTAGAGCTGGTAAATCCCCCATTTTCAGATTTTTGTATGCTGTAGGTCGCCATCATTTTGGTGATAAAGAATTCCGACCTTATTTTGCCAAAATGTTACCTGGACGTCCGTTAAATCTTATCTATGGAGCCAATTGTCCCTCACGGCCAGAATGGCCCATTTCAAGGTCAAATGAGCCCTAGAGCAGGTAAACCCCCATTTTACCATTTTTTTGTTTGGTATAGTCCACAGATTTTTTGGTGATCCAGAATTCCAACCTCATTTTTACCTGGACATTTTTTAAGACCTTATCTATGGAGCTAGTTGGCCTTCACGGCCAAAATGTCCCATTTTCATGGTCAAACGAGCCCTAGAGAGATAAACCCCTCATTTTACCGATTTTCATGTGCTATTATTATCCACAGATTTTTTGGTGATCCAGAATTATGACCTCATTTTTTCCAAAATTTTACCTGGACGTCGTTAAGACCTTCCCTATGGGGACAGTTGTCCCTAACGGCCAAAACGTTCCATTTTCAAGGTCAAACGAGCCCTAGAGCAGGTAAACCCCCATTTTGTTGATTTTCGTGTGCTATAGGTCACCATAGTTTTCGGTGATCAAGAATTCCGACCTCATTTTTGACAAAATTTACCTTGGCGTCCGTTAAGATCTTATCTATGGAGCCAATTGTCCCTCACGGCCAGAATGGCCCATTTTCAACGTCAAACGAGTCCTAGAGTAGGTAAACCCCCCATTTTACCATTTTTTTGTTTGGTATAGTCCACAGATTTTTTGGTGATCCAGAATTCCAACCTCATTTTTGCCAAAATTTTACCTGGACATTTTTTAAGACCTTACTATGGAGCTAGTTGGCCTTCACGGCCAAAATGACCCATTTTCAAGGTCAAACGATCCCTAGAGCAGGTAAACCCCTCATTTTACCGATTTTCGTGTGCTATTATCCACAGATTTTTTGGTGATCCAGAATTATGACCTCATTTTTGCCAAAATTTTACCTGGACGTCCGTTAAGACCTTACCTATGGGGACAGTTGGCCCTCACGGCCAAAATCGCCCATTTTCAAGGTCAAACAAGACTTAGAGCTGGTAAACCCCCATTTTTCGGATTTTTGTATGCTGTAGGTCGCCATCATTTTTGGTGATAAAGAATTTCGACCTTATTTTTTCCAAAATGTTACCTGGACGTCCGTTAAGATCTTATCTATGGAGCCAATTGTCCCTCACGGCCAGAATGACCCATTTTCAAGGTCAAATGAGCCCTAGAGCAGGTAAACCCCCATTTTACCATTTTTTTGTTTGGTATAGTCCACAGATTTTTGGTGATCCAGAATTCCAACCTCATTTTTACCTGGACATTTTTTAAGACCTTATATATGGAGCAAGTTGGCCTTCACGGCCAAAATGTCCCATTTTCATGGTCAAACGAGCCCTAGAGCAGGTAAACCCCTCATTTTACCGATTTTCATGTGCTATTATTATCCACAGATTTTTTGGTGATCCAGAATTATGACCTCATTTTTTCCAAAATTTTACCTGGACGTCCGTTAAGACCTTCCCTATGGGGACAGTTGTCCCTAACGGCCAAAACGTTCCATTTTCAAGGTCAAACGATCCCTAGAGCAGGTAAACCCCCAATTTTGTCGATTTTCATGTGCTATAGGTGACCATCTTTTTTGGTGATCAAGAATTCCGACCTTATTTTGCCAAAATTTTACTTGGACGTCCGTCAAGACCTTACCTGTGGAGCCAGTTGGCCCTCACAGCCAGAATGACCCATTTTCATGATCAAACGAGCCCTAGAGAAGGTAAGCCCCCCATTTTACCAACTTTCGTGTGCTATAGTCCACAAATTTTTTGGTGATGCGATATTCCGACATCATTTTTGCCAAAATCTTACGTGGATATCCGTTAAGACATTATTTATGGGGACGTTTGGCCATCACGGCCAAAACGATCCATTTTCGAGGTCGAACGAGCCCTAGAGTAGAAGAACCCCCCATTTTGCTGATTTTCGTGTGCTATACTTCACATATATTTTGGTGATCCAGAATTCCGACATCAATTTTGCCAAAACTACACCTGGACGTCCGTTAAGACCTTATCTATGGAGCCAGTTGGCCCTCACGGCCAAAATGACCAATTTTCAAGTTCAAACGAGCCCTAGAGTGGGTAAACCCCCCATTTTATAAATTTTCGTGTGCTATAGTCCACGGATTTTTTGGTAATTCAGAATTTCGACCGCATTTTACTAAATATTTACGTGGACATCCGTTAAGACCTTACCTATGGAGCCAGTTGGCCCTACCGGCCAGAATGGCCCATTCTCAAGGTCAAACTAGCCCTAGAGAAGGTAAACCCCCCATTTTATCGATTTTCGCGTGCTATAGTCCACATATTTTTTGGTGATGCGGTATTCCGACATCATTTTTGCCAAAATCTTACCTGGATGTCCGTTAAGACATTATGTATGGGGACATTTGGCCATCACGGCCAAAACGATCCATTTTCGAGGTCGAACGAGCCCTAGAGTAGAAGAACCCCCCATTTTGCTGATTTTTGTGTGCTATACTTCACATATTTTTTGGTGATCCAGAATTCCGACCTTAATTTTGCAATAATTATACTTGAACGTTCGTTAAGACCTTATCTATGGACCCAGTTGGCCCTCACGGCCAAAATGGCCAATTTTCAAGGTCAAACGAGCCCTAAAGCAGGTAAACCCCCCATTTTACAAATTTTTGTGTGCTATAGTCCACAGATTTTTTTGGGATCTGAAATTCCGACCTCATTTTTGCCAATATTTTACCTGGACGTCCGTTAAGACCTTATATATAGAGCTAGTTGGCCCTCACGGCCAAAATGACCCATTTTCAAGGTCAAACGAGTCCTAGAGCAGGTAAACCCCCCATTTCATCGATTATTGTGTGCTATAACCCACAGATTTTCTGGTGATCCGGAATTTCGACATCATTTTTGCAAAAATTATACCTGGACGTCTGTTGAGACCTTATGTACGGAGCCAATTAGCCCTTACGGCCAAAATGACCCATTTTCAAGGTCAAACGAGCCCTAGAGAAGGTAAACCGCCCATTTTACAGATTTTTGTCTGCTATAGTCCACAGATTTTTTAGTGATCCGAAATTCCGATGTTATTTTTGCCAATATTTTACCTGGACGTCCGTTAAGACCTTATATATGGAGCTAGTATGCCCTCACGGCCAAAATGGCCCATTTTGAGGGTCAAACGAGCCCTAAAGCAGGTAAACCCCCCTTTTTACTGATTTTTTTGTGCTATAGTCCACAGATTTTCTGGTGATCCGAAATTCCGACATCATTTTAGCCAGAATTATACCTGGACGTCCGTTAAGACCTTATCTATGGAGCAAGTTGGCCCTCCCTGCCAAAATGGTTCATTTTCAAGGTCATACGAGCCCTAGAGCAGGTAAACCACCTATTTTGCCGATTTTCGTGAGCTATAGGTCACCATAGTTTTTGGTGATCAAGAATTTTGACCTCATTTTTGCCAAAATTTTATCTTGACGTCCGTTAAGATCTTATCTATGGAACCAGTTGTCCCTCACGGCCAGAATGATTCATTTTTAAGGTCAAACGATCCCTAGAGCAGGTAAACCCCCCATTTAACCATTTTTCGTTTGGTATAGTCCACAGATTTTTTGGTGATCCAGAATTCCAACCTCATTTTTGCCAAAATTTTACCCGGACATTTTTTAAGACCTTATCTATGGAGCTAGTTGGCCCTCACGGCCAAAATGACCTATTTTCAAGGTCAAACGAGCCCTAGAGCACGTAAACCCCTCATTTTACCGATTTTCGTGTCTTATTATCCACAGATTTTTTGGTGATGCAGAATTATGAACTCATTTTTGCCAAAATTTTACCAGGACGTCAGTTATGACCTTACCTATGGGGACAGTTGGCCCTCACGGCCAAAATGATCCATTTTTAATGTCAAACGAGCCCTAGAGCTGGTAAATCTCCCATTTTGCCGATTTTCGAGTGCTATAAGTCACCAAATTTTTTGGTGACAAAGAATTCGACCTCATTTTTGCCAAAATTTTACCTGAACGTCCATTAAGACTTTACCTATGGAGCCAGTTGGCCCTCAAGGCGAACATGGATCATTTTCGAGGTCAAACGAGCCCTGGAGCAGGTAAACCCCCCATTTTACCAATTTTCGTGTGCTATAGTCCACAGAATTTTTGGTGATTCAGAATTTCGACCTTATTTTTTCAAATATTTTACCTAGACGTCCTTTAAGACCTTACCTATCAAGACAGTTGGCCCTAACAGCCAAAACGTTCCATTTTCAAGGTCAAACTAGCCTTAGAGCAGGTAAATTGCCAATTTTGTCGATTTTCGTGTGCTATAGGTCACCAACTTTTTTGGTGATAAAGAATTTCAACTTTATTTATACCAAAATTTTACCTGGACGTCTGTTAAGACCTTACCTATGGAGTCAGTTGGCCCTCACGGCCAGAATGACCCATTTTCGAGGTCAAACGAGCTCTTGAGAAGGTAAACCCCATATTTTACCAACTTTCGTGTGCTATTATAGTCCACAAATATTTTGGTGATCCAGAATTCCGACCTCATTTTTGCCAAAATATTACCTGGACGTTTGTTAAGACCTTAACTATGGAGCCAGTTGACCCTAACGGCCAAAATGACCCATTTTCAAGGTCAAACGAGCCTTAGAATAGATAAACCCCTAATTCTACCAATTTTCGAGTGCTATAGTCCCCGAATTTTTTGGTGATCCAAAATTGCGACCTCATTTTTGCCAAAATCTTACCTGGACATCCGTTAAGACCTTACCTATAGATCCAGTTGGCCCTCACTGCCAAAATGGAACATTCTAAAGGTCAAACGAGCCCTAGAGTAGGTAAACCCCGTATTTTACCAATTTTCGCATGCTATAGTCCACAAATTTTCTGGTGATCTCGAATTCCGACCTCATTTTTGCCAAAATTATACCTGGACGTCCATTAAGACCTTATCTATGGAGCCAGATGGCCCTCACGGCAAAAATGACCCATTTTCAAGGTTAAACGAGCCCTAGAGTAGGTAAACCCCCCATCTTACAGATATTTGTGTGCTATAGTCCAAATTTTTTGGTGATCCGAAATTTCGACGCCATTTTTTGCCAGAATAATACCTTGACGTCCGTTAATACCTTATCTATGCTGCCAGTTGGCCCTCACGACTAAAATGTCCCATTTTCAAGGTCAAACGAGCCCTTGAGCAGGTAAACCCCGTATTTTGCTGATTTTTGTGTGCTATAGGTCACCATAGTTCTCGGTGATCCAGAATTCTGACCTTATTTTTGCCAAAAATTTACCTGGACGTCCGTTAAGACCTTACCTATGGAACCAGTTGGCCCTCACGGCCAGAATGGCCCATTTTCAAGGTCAAAAGAGCCCTTGAGTAGGTAAACCCCCATTTTATCGATTTTTGTGTGCTATAGTCCACAGATTTTTTGGTGATTTGAAATTCGGCATCATTTTTGCCAAAATTTTACCTGGACATCCATTAAGACCTTACCTATGGAACCAGTTGGCCCTCACGGCCAAAATGACCCATTTTCAACATCAAACGAGCCCTAGAGAAGGTAAACCCATATTTTACCATTTTTGGGTTCTATAGTTCACGAATATTTTGGTGATCCAAAATTCGACCTAATATTTGTTTAAATTATACCTGGACATTCGTTAAAACCTTATTTATGGAGCCAATTGGCCTTCATGGCCAAAATGGCCCATTTTCAAGGTCAAATGAGCCCTAGAGTAGGTGAACCCCCATTTTTCCGATTTTTGTGTGCTATAGTCCACAGATTTTTTGGTGATACAGAATTCCGACCTCATTATCCAAAATTTTACCTGGGCGTCTGTAAAGACCTTATCTATGGAGCCAGTTGGCCCTCACGGTCAAAATGGCCCATTTTCAAGGTCAAACGAGCCCGAGAGCAGGTAAACCCCCCATTTTACCAATTTTGGTGTGCTATAGTCCACAAAATTTTTGGTGATCCAAAATTCCGAGCTCATTTTTGCCAAAATTTTACCTGGCCATTCGTTAAGACCTTATCTATGGATCCATGTGGCCCTCACGACCATAATGGCCCATTTTAAAGGTTAAATGATCCCTAGAACAGGTAAACCCACCATTTTGCCGATTTCGTGTGCTATAGGTCACAATCTTTTTTGGTGATCCAGAATTCCGACCTCATTTTTGCCAAAATTTAACCTGGACGTCCGTTAAGACCTTACCTTTCGAGCCAATTCGCCCTCATGGCGAAAATGGCCTATTTTCAAAATCAAACGAGCCCTAGAGAAAGTAAACCGCCCATTTTAACAATTTTCGTGTGCTATTAGTCCACGGATTTATTGGTGATCCAGAATCCGACCTAATATTTGCTTAAATTATACCTGGACATACGTTAAGACCTATCTATGGAGCTAGTTGGCCCTCACGGCCAGAATGGCCCATTTTCAAGGTCTAAAGAGCCCTAGAGTAGGTAAACCCCAATTTTACCGATTTTTGTGTGCTATAGTCCACAGATTTTTTGGTGATCCGAAATTCGACGTCATTTTTGCCAAATTTTTACCTGGATGTCCATTAAGACCTTACCTATGCAACTAGTTGGCCCTCACGGCCAAAATAGCCCAGCTTAAACGTCAAACGATCACTAGAGAAGGTAAACCCCCTATTTTACTGATTTTTTCGTGTGCTATAGTCCACGGATTTTTTGATGATCTAAAATTCCGTCCTTATTTTTGCCAAAATTTTACCTGGATGTCAATAAAGACCTTATCTATGGAGCCAATTGGCCCTCATGACCAAAATGGCCTATTTTAGAGGTCAAACGAGCCGTATAGCAGGTAAACCCCCTATTTTGCCCATTTTCGTGTTTATAGGTCACAATCTTTTTCGTTGATCCAAAATTCCGGCCTCATTTTAGCCAAAATTTAACTTCGATGTCCGTTAAGACCTTACCGATGGAGCCAGTTGGCCCTCACGGCCAAAATGGCCCATTTTCAAGGTCAAATGAACCCTAGAGTAGGTAAACCCCCCATTTTTGCCATAATTATACCTGGACGTCCGTTAAGACCTTATCTATGCAGCCAGTTAGCCCTCACGGCGAAAATGGCCCATTTTCAAGATCAAACGAACCCTAGAGCAGGTAAACCCCCCATTTTACAGATTTTGTTGTGCTATAGTCCACAAATTTTTTGTTTATCCAAAATTTTGACGTCATTTTTGCTAAAATTATACCTAGACGTCCGTTAAGACCTTATATATGGAGCCAGTTGGGCATCACGACCAAAATAGACAATTTTCAATGTCAAATGAGCCCTAGAGCAGGTAAACCCCCATTTGGACGATTTTCGTGTGCTATAGTTCTCCATATTTTTTGGTGATCTAGAATTCCAACCTCATTTTTGTCAAAATTTTACCTGGACGTCCGTTAATACCTTACCTATGGAGCCAGTTGGCCCTCACGGCCAGAATGGCCAATTTTCAATGTCAAACGAGCCCTAGAGTAGGCAAACCCCATATTACCGATTTTCGTGTGCTATAGTCCACAGATTCTTTGGTGATCCAGAATTTTGACCTAATTTTTGCCAAAATTATACCTGGACATCCGTTAAGACCTTATCTATGGAGCCAGTTAGCCATCACGTCCAAAATGACCCATTTTCAAGGTCAAATGAGCCCTAGAGCAGGAAAACCCCCATTTGGCCGATTTTCGTGTGCTATAGTTCTCCATCTTTATTGGTTATCCAGAATTCTGACATCATTTATGCCAAAATTTTACCTGGACGTCCGTTAAGACCTTATCTATTGAGCCAGTTCGTCCTAACGGCCAAAATGGCCCATTTTCAAGGTCAAACGAGCCCTAGAGTAGGTAAACCCCCATTTTATCAATTTTCGTGTGCTATAGTCAACAGATTTTTTGGTAATCCAGAATTCCGACCTAATTTTTGCTAAAATTATACCTGATCGTCCGTTAAGACCTTATCTATGGAGCCAGTTAGCCATCACGTCCAAAATGGCCGATTTTCAAGGTCAAATGAGCCATAGAGAAGGAAAACCCCATTTTGGCTGATTTTCTTGTGCTATAATTCTCCATGATTATTGGTTATCGAGAATTCTGACCTCATTTATGCCAAAATTTTACCTGGAAGTCCGTTAAGACCTTATCTATTGAGCCAGTTCGTCCTCACGGCCAGAATGGCCCATTTTCATAGGTCAAACGAGCCTTAGAGAATGTAAACCCCCCATTTTATCGATTTTCGTGTGCTATAGTCCACAGATTTTATGGTGATGCGATATTCAGACCTCATTTTTGCCAAAATATAACCTGGATGTTCGTTAAGACATTACTTATGGGGACATTTGGCCATCACTGCAAAAATGATCCATTTTCGAGGTCAAACGAGCCCTAGAGCAGGTAAACCCCCCATTTTGCCAATTTTCGTTTGCAATAGTTCACCATCTTTTTTGGTGATCCGGAATTCCGACCTCATTTTTGCAAAAAATTTACTTAGACGTCCGTAAAGACCTTATCTATTGATCCAGTTGGCCTTCACGGCCAGAATACCCCATTTTCAAGGTTAAACGAGCCCTAGATTAGGTAAACCCCCATTTTACCGATTTTTGTATGCCATAGTCCATAGATTTTTTGGTGATCCAGAATTCCAAGCTCATTTTTACCAAAATTTTATTTGGACGTCCGTTAAGACCTTATCTATGGAGTCAGTTAGGCCTCATGGCCAAAATGACCCATTTTCAAGGTCAAACAAGCCCTAGAGCAGGTAAACCCCATTTTACCAATTTTCGTGTTCTATAGTGCACAGTTTTTTAGTGATCCAAAACTCCGACCTCATTTTTGCCAAAATTTAACCTAGACGTCCGTTAAGATGTTATCTATGTGGCCAGTTTGCCCTCACATCCAAAATGACCCATTTTGAATTCCTAATAACACCTAGAGTAGTAAACCCCCCATTTTACCGATTTTTGTGTGCTATAGTCCATGGATTTTTTGGTGATCCGGAATTTCGACCTCATTTTTGCCAAAATTATACCTAGACGTCCGTTAAGACCTTATCTATGTAGCCAGTTGGCCCTCACGGCCAGAATGGCCAATTTTCAAGGTCAAACGAGCCCTAGAGAAGGTAAACCCCCCATTTTATCAATTTTCATGTGCTATAGTCCACGGATTTTATGGTTATGCGGTATTCAGACCTCATTTTTGCCAAAATTTTACTTGGATGTCCGTTAAGACATTACTTATGGGGACATTTGTCCATCACGGCCAAAACGATCCATTTCGAGGTCAAACGAGCCCTAGAGCAGTTAAACCCCCCATTTTGCCGATTTTCGTTTGCCATAGGTCACAGATTTTTTGGTGATCTAGAATTCCGACCTCATTTTTGCCGAAACTACACTTGGACGTCCGTAAAGACCTTATCTATGGAGCCAGTTGGCCCTCACGGCCAAAATGACCCATTTTCAAGGTCAAACGATCCCTAGAGAGGGTAAACCCCCCATTTTACAAATTTTCGTGTGCTATAGTCCACTGATTTTTTGGTGCTTCAGAATTCCGACCTCATTTTTACTAAAATTTTACCTGGACATCCGTTAAGATCTTACCTATGGAGCCAGTTGGCCCTCACTGCAACAATGGCCAATTTTCAAGGTCAAACGAGCGCTCGAGAAGGTAAACCCTCTATTTTACCAATTTTCGTGTGCTATAGTCCACGAAATTTTTGTTGATCTGGAATTTCGACTTTATTTTTTCAAATATTTTACCTAGTCATCCTTTAAGACCTTACCTATGGGGACAGTTGGCCCTCACGGCCAAAACGATCTATTTTCAAGGTCAAACGATCCCTAGAGAAGGTAAACCCCCCATTTTGTCGATTTTCGTGTGCTATAATCCACAGATTTTTTGGTGATCCGGAATTCTAACCTCATTTTTGCCAAAAGTACACCTGGATGTCCGTTAAGACCTTATCTAAGGAGCCCGTTGGCCCTCACGGCCAAAATGACCCATTTTCAAGGTCAAACGAGCTGTAGAGTGGGTAAACAAACCATTTTACCAATTTTTGTGTACTATAGTCCACATAATTTTTGGTGATCCAGAATTTTGACCTCATTTTTTCAAATATTTTACCTGGACGTTCTTGAAGACCTTACCTATGGGGACAATTGGCCCTCACGGGCAAAACAATCCATTTTCTAGGTCAAACGAGCCCTAGAGTAGGTAAACCCCTCATTTTGTCGATTTTCGTGTGCTATAGTCCACATATTTTTTGGTGATCCAAAATTCCAACCTCATATTTTGACAAAATTAAACCTGCATGTCCGTTAAGACCTTACCTGTGGACAGTTGGCCTTCACGGCAAGAATGGCCTATTTTCAAGGTAAAATGAGCCCTAGAGCAAGTAAACCCCCCATTTTACCAATTTTTATGTGCTATATTCCACAGAATTTTTGGTGATCCAGAATTACGACCTAATTTTTGCTAGAATTATACATGGACGTCCGTTAAGACCTTATCTATTGAGCCAGTTGGCACTCATGACAAAAATGGCCCATTTTCAAGGTCAAATGAGCCCTAGAGCAAGTAAACCCCCATTTGGCCGATTTTCGTGTGCTATAGTTCACCATATTTTTGGGTGATCCAGAATTTTGACCTCATTTTCTCCAAAATTTTACCTGGACCTCCGTTAAGACCTTATCTATGGAGCCAGTTCTCCCTCACAGCCGAAATGGCCCATTTTCAAAGTCAAACGAGCCCTACAGTAGGTAAACCCCTATTTTACCAATTTTTGTGTGCTATAGTCCACAAAATTTTTGGTGATCAAAAATTCGGACCTCATTTTAGCCAAAATGTTACCTGGACGTCTGTTAAGACCTTATCTATGAAGCCAGTTGTCCCTCACGATCAAAATGGCTCATTTCCAAGGTCAAATGAGCCTTAGAGCAGGTAAACACCTCATTTTGCCGATTTTCCTGGGCTATAGGTCACCATCTTTTTTGGTGATAAAGAATTCCGACCTTATTTTTGCCAAAATTTTACCTGGACATCCGTTAAGACCTTATCTATGGAGCCAATTGTCCCTCACGGCCAAAATGGCCCATTTTCAAAGTCAAACGAGCCCTACAGTAGGTAAACCCCTATTTTACAAATTTTCGTGTGCTATAGTCCACAAAATTTTTGGTGATCCAAAATTCTGAGCTTATTTTTGCCAAAATGTTACCTAGAAATCGGTTAAGACATTATCTATGGAGCCAGTTGGCCCTTACGGCCAAAATGGCCCATTTTCAAGGTCAAACGAGACCTAGAGGAGGTAAACCCCTCATTTTATCGATTTTCGTGTACTATAGTTCAAACATTTTTTGGTTATCTGAAATTTCGACCTCATTTTTGCCAAAATTATACCTGGACGTCCGTTAAACACTTACCTATGGAGCCAGATGTCCCTCACAGCCAAAATGACCCATTTTCAAGCTCAAACGAGCCCTAGAGCAAGTAATCCCCCCATTTTACCTATTTTCGTGTCCTATAATCCACAGATTTTTTGGTGATTCAGAATTCCGACCTCATTTTTTCCAAAATTTTACCTGGATGTCTGTTAAGACCTTATCTATGGAGCTAGTTGGTCCTCACGGCCAAAATGGCCTAATTTCAAGGTCAAACGAGCCCTAGAAAAGGTAAACTCCCCATTTTACCAATTTTCGTGTGCTATAGTCCATGAATTTTTTGGTGATCCAGAATTTCGACCTAATTTTTGCTAAAATTATACATGGATGTCCGTTAAGACCTTATCTATGGAGCCGATTGTCCCTCACGGTCAAAATGGCTCATTTTCAAGGTCTAATGAGCCCTAGAGAAGGTAAATCCCCATTTGGCTGATTTTCATGTTCTATAGTTCACCATATTTTTTGGTGATCCAGAATTCCGACCTCATTTTTGCCAAAGTTTTACCTGGATGTCCGTGAAGACCTTATCTATGGAGCTAGTTGGCCCTCACGGCCAAAATGGCCCATTTTCAAGGTCAAACGAGCCGTAAAGCAGGTAAACCCCCCATTTTACCGATTTTCGTGTGCTATAGTCCACATATTTTTTGGTGATCCAGAATTCCGACCTCATTTTTGCCAAAATTTTACCTGGACGTCCGTTAAGACCTTATCTATAGAGCTAGTTAGCCTTCACAGCCAAAATGGCCTATTTTCAAACTCAAACGACCCCTAGAAATGGTAAACCCCCCAATTTTACCAATTTTCGTGTGGTATAGTCGACAGATTTTTTGGTGATTCGGATTTTCGACCTTATTTTTGCCAAAATTTTACCTGGACGTCCGTTAAAACCTTATCTATGGAACTAGTTCATCCTCACGAAAAAAATGGCCAATTTTCAAGGTCAAACGAGCCCTAAAGTAGGTAAACCTCCACATATTACCGATTTTTGTGTTCTATAGTCCACAGATTTTTTGGTTATCCGGAATTTTGACCCCATTTTTGCCAAAATTATACCTCGATGTCCGTTAAGACCTTACCTATGGAGCCAGTTAGCCGTCACGGCCAAAATGGCCCATTTTCAAGGTCAAAGGACCCTAAGAGCCGGTAAACCCTATATTCTACAGATTTAGGTGTGCTATAGTCGACAGATTTTTTGTTTATCCAAAATTCTGACGTTATTTTTGCAAAAATTATACTTGGAAGTCCGTTAAGACCTTATCTATGGAGACAGTTGACCCTCACGGCCAAAATGGCCCATTTTCAAGGTCAAACGAGACCTAGAGTAGGTAAACAACCAATTTTGATGATTTTCATGTGCTATAGGTCACCATCTTTTTTGGTGATAAAGAATTCCGACCTAATTTTTCTTAAAATTACACCTGGACGTCCGTTAAGACCTTATCTATGGAGCCAGTTGGCCCTCACGGCCAACATGGATCATTGTCAAGGTCAAACGAGCACTAGAGCAGGTAAACCCCCCATTTTACTGATTTTATTATGCTATAATCCACTAATTTTTTGGTGATCCAGAATTGCGATGTCATTTCTGCTAAAATTTTGCCTGGACGTCCTTTAAGACCATATCTATGGAGCCAGTTGGCCCTCACGGCCAAAATTGCCCTTTTTCAAGGTCAAATGACCCCTAGAGCAGTTAAACCCCCCATTTTAACGATTTTCGTGTGCGATATTCCACAGATTTTTTAGTGATCCAGAATTCCGACCTCATTTTTGCCAAAATTTACCTGGACGTTTGTTAAGACATTATCTATAGAGCCAGTTGGCCCTCACGGCCAAAATTGCAAATTTTCAAGGTCAAATGAGCCCTAGAGCAGGTAAACCCCCATTTGGCCGATTTTCGTGTGCTATAGTTCACCATTTTTTTTGGTGATCCAGAATTCCGACCTCATTTTTGCCAAAATTTTCCCTAGATGTACGTTAAGACTTTACCTATGGATCCAGTTTGTCCTCACGGCTAGAATGGCCTATTTTCAACGTAAAACGAGACCTAGAGTAGTTAAAACCCCTATTTTACCGATTTTCGTGAACTATAGTCCACAAATTTTTTGGTGATCTAGAATTCCGACCTAATTTTTGCTAAAATTATACCTGGACATCCGTTAAGACCTTATCTATGGAGCCAGTTGGCCCTCGCGGCAAAAATGGCCCATTTTTAAGGTCAAATGAGCCCTAGAGCTCGTAAACCCTCAATTTTGCCGATTTTCGTGGGCTATAGGTCACCATCTTTTTTGGTGATAAAGAATTCCAACCTTATTTTTGCCAAAATTTTACCTGGACGTCCGTTAAGACCTTATCTATGGAGCTAGTTCTCCCTCACGGCCAAAATGGCCCATTTTCAAAATCAAACGAGCCCTATAGTAGATAAACCCCAATTTACCAATTTTCGTGTGCTATAGTCCACAAAATTTTTGGTGATCCAAAATTCCGACCTCATTTTCGCCAAAATGTTACTTGGTCATCTGTTAACACCTTATCTATGAAGCCAGTTAGCCCTCACGGTCAAAATGACCCATTTTCAAGGTCAAACGAGCCTTAGAGCAGGTAAACACCTCATTTTTTGGATTTTCGTGTGCCGTAGGTCACCATTTTTTTTGGTGATAAATAATTCTTACCTCATTTTTGCCGAAATTTTACCTGGACGTCGATTAAGACATTATCTATGGAGCCAGTTGTTCCTTACGGCCAAAATGGCCTATTTTCAAGATCAAATGAGACCTAGAGGAGGTAAACCCCCCATTTTACCAATTTTCGTGTGCTATAGTCCACACATTTTTTGGTTATCTGAAATTCCGACCTCATTTTTGCCAAAATTATACCTGGACGTCCGTTAAGACCTTACCTATGGAGCCAGTTGGCCCTCACAGCCAGAATGGCCCATTTTCAAGGTCAAACGAGACCTAGAGGAGGTAAACCTTCCATTTTACCGATTTTCGTGTACTATAGTCCACACATTTTTTCGTGATCTGAAATTCTGACCTCATTTTTGCCAAAATTATACCTGGACTTCCGTTAAGACCTTACCTATGGAGCCAGTTGTCCCTCACAGCCGGAATGGCCCATTTTTAAGGTAAAACGAGACCTAGAGCAGCTAAATCCCCCATTTTACCAATTTTCGTGAGCTATAGTCCACAGATTTTTTGGTGATCCAGAATTCCGACCTAATTTTTGCTAAAATTATACCTGGACGTTCGTTAAGACCTTATCTATGGAGCTAGTTGTCCCTCACGGCAAAAATGGCCCATTTTTAAGGTCAAACGAGCCCTAGAGCTGGTAAACCCCACATTTTGCCGATTTCCATTTGTTATAGTCCACGGATTTTTTGGAGACCTAGAATTTCGAACCCATTTTTACCAAAATTTTACCTAGACGTTTGTTAAGACCTTATCTATGGAGCCAGTTGATCCTCACGGCCAAAATGGCCCATTTGCAAGGTCAAACGAGCCGTAGAGCAGGAAAGCCCTCCATTTACCAATTTTCATTTGTTATAGTCCACGGATTTTTTGGATATCCAGAATTCCGACCTCATTTTTACCAAAATATTACTTGGACGATTGTTAAGACCTTATCTATGGAGCCATTTGATCGTCACGGCCAAAATGGACAATTTGCAAGGTAAAACAAGCCCTAGAGCAGTTAAACCCGTTATTTTACTGATTTTCGTGTGCTATAGTCCACAGATTTTTTGCTGATCCAGAATTCCGACTTCATATTGGCCAAAATTTTACCTGGACGTTTGTTAAGACCATATCTATGGAGCCAGTTGGCCCTCACGACAAAAATGGCCCATTTTCAAGGTCAAATGAGCCCTAGAGTAGGTAAACCCCTATTTTATCGATTTCGTGTGCTATAGTCAACAGATTTTTTGGTAATCCAGAATTCCGACCTAATTTTTGATAAAATTATACCTGGACGTCCGTTAAGACCTTATCTATGGAGCCAGTTGGCCATCATGTCCAAAATGGCCCATTTTCTAGGTCAAATGAGCTATAGAGAAAGAAAACCCCATTTGGCCAATTTTCTTGTGCTATAGTTCTCCATCTTTATTGGTTATCCAGAATTCTGACCTCATTTATGCCAAAATTTTACCTGGACATCCGTTACGACCTTATCTATTGAGCCAGTTCGTCCTCACGGCCAGAATGGCCCATTTTCAAAGGTCAAACGAGCCTTAGAGAATGTAAACCCCCTCATTTTATCGATTTTTGTGTGCTATATTCAGACCTCATTTTTGCAAAAATTTAACCTGGATGTCCGTTAAGACATTACTTAAGGGAACATTTGGCCATCACGGCAAAAACGATCCATTTTCGAGGTCAAACGAGCCCTAGAGCAGGTAAACCCCCCATTTTGCCGATTTTCGTTTGCAATAGTTCACCATCTTTTTTGGTGATCCGAAATTCCGACCTCATTTTTGCAAAAAATTTACCTGGACGTCCGTTAAGATGTTATCTATATGGCCAGTTTGCCCTCAAATCCAAAATGGCCCATTTTGAAGGCCTAATAAGCCCTAGAGTAGGTAAACCCCCCATTTTACCAATTTTTATGTGCTATAGTCAATGGCTTTTTTGGTGATCCGGAATTTCGACCTCATTTTTGCCAAAATTATACCTGGACGTCCGTTAAGACCTTATCTATGGAGTCAGTTGGCCCTCACGGCCAGAATTGCCAATTTTCATGGTCAAACGAGCCCTAGAGAAGGTAAACCCTCCATTCTATCAATTTTCATGTGCTATAGTCCACAGATTTTATGGTGATGCGGTATTCAGACCTCATTTTTGCCAAAATTTTACCTGGATGTCCGTTAAGACATTACTTATGGGGATATTTGTCCATCACGGCCAAAATGATCCATTTCGAGGTCAAACGAGCCCTAGAGCAGGTAAACCCCCCATTTTGCCGATTTTCGTTTGCTATAGGTCACAGATTTTTTGGTGATCCAGAATTCCGACCTCATTTTTGCCAAAATTACACTTGGACGTCCGTTAAGACCTTATCTATGGAGCCAGTTGGCCCTAATGGCCAAAATGACCCATTTTTAAGGTCAAACGATCCCTAGAGAGGGTAAACCCCCCATTTTACCATTTTTCGTGTGCTATATAGTCCACAGATTTTTTGGTGATTCAGAATTCCGACCTCATTTCTACTAAAATTTTACCTAGACGTTCGTTAAGATCTTACCTATGGAGCCAGTTGGCCCTCACTGCTAGAATGGCCAATTTTCAAGGTCAAATGAGCGCTCTAGTAGGTAAACCCTCCATTTTACCAATTTTCGTGTGCTATAGTCCACGAAATTTTTGTTGATCTGGAATTTCGACCGCATTTTTTCAAATATTTTACCTAGTCATCCTTTAAGACCTTAGCTATGGGGACAGTTGGCCCTCACGGCCAAAACGATCTATTTTCAAGATCAAACGATCCCTAGACCAGGTAAACCCCCCATTTTGTTAATTTTCGTGTGCTATAGTCCCAAGATTTTTTGGTGATCCGAAATTCTAACCTCATTTTTGTCAAAAGTACAGCTGGACGTCCGTTAAGACCTTATCTAAGGAGCCCGTTGGCCCTCACGGCCAAAATGACTCATTTTCAAGGTCAAACAAGCCGTAGAGTGGGTAAACCCCCCATTTTACCAATTTTCGTGTAATATAGTCCACAGAATTTTTGGTGATCCGGAATTCTGAACTCATTTTTTCAAATACTTTACATGGACGTCCTTTAAGACCTTACCTATGGGGACAGTTGGCCCTCACGGGAAAAACGATCCATTTTCAAGGTCAAACGAGCCTTAGAGAAGGTAAACCCCTCATTTTGTCGATTTTCGTGTGCTCTAGTCCACAGATTTTTTGGTTATCCGAAATTTCGACCTTATGTTTGCCAAAATTTTACCTGCACGTCCGTTAAGACCTTACCTATGGAGCCAGTTGTCCCTCATGGCCAGAATGGCCAATTTTCAAGGTAAAACGAGCCCTAGAGCAGGTAAACCCCCTATTTTACCAATTTTCGTGTGCTATAGTCCACGAAATTTTTGGTGATCCGTAATTCAGACCTCATTTTTTCAAATATTTTACCTAGATATCCTTTAAGACCTTACCTATGGGGACAGTTCGTCCTCACGGCCAAAACGATCCATTTACAAGGTCAAATGAACCCTAGAGCAGGTAAACCCCCATTTTGTCGATTTTCGTGTGCTACAGTCGACATATTTTTTGGTGATAAAAAATTCCGACCTAATATTTTGCCAAAATTAAACTTGCACATCCATTAAGACCTTACCTATGGAGCCAGTTGGCCCTCACGGCCAGAATGGCCCATTTTCAAGGTAAAACGAGCCCTGGAACAGGTAAATCCTCAATTTTACCAATTTTTGTGTGCTATAGTCCACGAAATTTTCGGTTTTCTAGAATTCTGACCTTATCTATGGAGCCAGTTGGCCCTCATGACAAAAATGGCCCATTTTCAAGGTCAAATGACCCCTAGAGCAGGTAAACCCCCATTTGGCCGATTTTCGTGTGCTATAGTTCACTATCTTTTTTGGTGATCCAGAATTTTGACCTCATTCTTGCCAAAATTTAGTTGGACGTCCGTAAAGACCTTACCTATGGAGCCAGTTGGCCCTCACGGCCAGAATTCCCCATTTTCAAGGTCAAACGAACCCTAGAATAGGTAAACCCCCCTTTTACCGATTTTTGTGTGCTATAGTCTACATATTTTTTGGTGATCCAGAATTTCGACCTCATTTTTGCCAAAATTTTACCTGGACATCCGTTAAGACCTTATCTATAGAGCTAGTTTGCCCTCTCGTCCAAAATGGCCCATTTTCAAGGCCAAATTGAGCCCTAGAGTAGGTAAACCTCCCATTTTACCAATTTTTGTCTGCTATAGTGCATGGATTTTTTGGTGATCCAGAATTCTGACCTCATTTTTGCCAAAATTTTACCTGGACGTCCGTTAAGACCTTATCTATGGAGCTAGTTGTCCCTCATGGCCAAAATGGCCCATTACAAGATCTAACGATCCCTAGAGCATGTAAACGCCCATTTTACTGATTTTCGTGTGCTGTAGTCCCCTCATTTTTGCCAAAATTCTACCTGCACTACCGTTAAGACCTTATCTATGGAGCCAGTAGGCCCTCACGACCAAAATGGCCCATTTTCAAGGTCAAACGAGCCTTAGAGCAGGTAAACCCCCCTATTTTACTGATTTTCGTATGTTTAGTTCACTTATTTAATGGTGATCTGAAATTACGACCTCAATTTGCTAAAATTTTAACTGGACGTTTGTTAAGACATTATCTGTGGACCCAGTTTACCCCTCACGTCCAAAATCGCCCATTTTCAAGGTCAAACGAGCCCTAGAGTAGGTAAACCCCCATTTTACCGATTTGTGTGCTATAGTCCACGGATTTTTTGGTGATCCAGAATTTTGACCTCATTTTTGCCAAAATTTTAACTGGACGTTTGTTAAGACATTATCTATGGACCCAGTTGGTCCTCATGGCCAAAATGGTCCATTTTCAGGGTCAAATGAGCCCTAGAGCAGGTAAACCCCCATTTGGCCAATTTTCGTGTGCTATGGTTCACCATCTTTTTTGGTGATCCACAATTCCGACCTCATTTTTGCCAAAATTTTACCTAGACATCCATTAAGACCATATCTATGGAACCAGTTGGACCTCACGGCCAAAATGGCCCATTTTCAATGTCAAACGAGATCTAGAGAAGGTAAGCCCCCCATTTTGCCAAATTTCGTGTGCTATATATCACCATTTGTTTTGGTGATAAAGAATTCCGACCTCATTTTTGCCAAATCTTACCTGGACATCCGTTAAGACCTTACCTATGTATACAGTTCGCCCTCACGGCCAGAATGAACCATTTTCAATGTCAAACGACCCTAGAGTAGGTAAAACCCCCATTTTACCAATTTTCATTTGCTATAGTCCACAGATTTTCTGGTGATCTGGAATTTCGACCTTATTTTTGCCAAAATTATACCTGGACGTCCATTAAGACCTTATCTATGGAGCCAGATGGCCTCATGGCAAAATGGCCCATTTTCAAGGTTAAACGAGCCCTAGAGCAGGTAAACCCCCCATTTAACAGATTTTATGTGCTATAGTCCACAAATTTTTAGGTGATCGAAATTCTGACATCATTTTTTCCAAAATTTTACCTGGACGTCCGTTAAGACGTTGTCTATGGAGCTAGTTGGCCTCACGGCCAAATGCCCCATTTTCAACATTAAACGAGCCCTTAGAACAGGTAAACCCCCATTTTACCGATTTTCGTGTGCTATAGTCCACGGATTATCTGGTGATCCATAATTCCGACCTCTTTTTGCTAAAATTATACCTCGACGTCCGTTAAGACCTTATCTATGGAGCCAGTTGGCCCTCACGGACAAAATGGCCCATTTTCAAGGTCAAACGACACCTTGACCAGGTAACCCCAATTTTACAAATATTTGTGTTTATAGTCACAAAATTTTTGGTGATCCAAAATTCCGACGTCGTTTTTGCCAGAATTATACCTGGACGTTCGTTAAGACCTTATCCATGGAGCCAGTTGACCGTCACAGCCAAAATGGCCCAGTTTAAAGGTCAAACGATCCCTAGAGATGGTAAACCCCCTATTTTGCCGATTTTTGTGTGCTATAGGTCACCATAGTTTCTCG
>NW_026020587.1:0-5861 GCF_900185275.1 Solanum verrucosum
CTCCCCCTGGCCCTTCCGCCTTCCCCGTTGCGTCCGCCCTCTCCTTTCCCCTCCGCTTCCCTCTCCGGTTTGTCTTTTTCCGCCTCCGCCCGTCCGCCCCTCGCCCTTTCCGTTTGCCGGGTTGTCGCCTTTCCCGCGGCGGTGCCGTGGCCGCGCCCCGTGCCGCCCCGTGGCCGCGGCGTGCCCTCTGGCCCTTTCCCGCCTTTCCCCCCCTTCGTCCCTTTTTTGTTCCCCTTCCCTTGCGCTTCTCCTTCCTTTTGCGTCCCCCTTCCGTGCTTCCCCGGCCCCCTTCCCGCGCCTTTCGCGGGGCCCTCGCGGTGCTCTCGGCCCCGCGGGGCGGCTTCGTTTGCGGTCCGCCCTCCCTTTTCGCCCCTGCCCGTGTGCTTTCCGGCTGGTTTTTTCTTGCCTTTTGCCTGTGCGCTCTTGCTCCTCGTCCGTCCGTTTTCCGTCCTTCTTGGGGCTCCCTTGTCGCGTTTTTCGCCCGGCTCGTCGTGGTCTCCTCTGTTTGGGTTGCCGGGTCTCGTTTTTTCCGCCCCTTGGTGCTCCCGGGGCTGCCCTTTTTCCTTCTTGTGGCTGCTTTGCGGTGTTGTCGGCCTCTGTTTGTGCTCCCCTTTTGGGGTCTTCGTTTCGTCCGGTCGTTGGGCCGTTTCCCCGGCTTCGCTTTTGCGCTTCTCCTTGTGGGCCCCCCCTCCCGTTTGCCCCGCTTTTGGGTCGTCTCCGCCCCCTCTCCTTTTCGTGTCCCTCTCTTCGTCCTGCCCGGTGCTTCCCCTTTTGTTCGTGGGGCCGCCTTTGGCGCCCGTTCGGCGCGGCCCCGCTCCGGTCCCGTGCGTTGGCGCCCGTGCTCGGCTTTCCGGTCGGCTCTGGTTTTCTCTCGTGCGCTTGCGCCTGTTTCGGCCTTTGTTTCTTGCTTTGCTTGCGTCTGGCGGGGTTCGGGTGTCGCGCCTGCTCCCTTTCTCTCCTTCCTGCCTTCGCCCTTCTTTCGGGCCCGTGTTGGCTTCTGCCCGCCTGTCTCTTGCTCTTCTTGCCTCTCCCTCTCTTGTGGTGTCTCTGCTCCTCTTGCTTTGCCGTCTGTTTGGCCTTCGTCTCGGCTTCGCCTCGTGTTGCCCTCGCCTTGCGCGCTTTCGGCTGTCGTTGGGCCGTCGCCTTTTCCGCCGTCGTTTCGGCCGGTCCGCTCCTTGTCGCCTGCTCTCGCCGCCTTGCGTCTGCTCGTCGCGCCTTCTCGCGGTCCTCCGCTTCTGCCCTTGTCTCCCTCCTGCCCTGCTTTTCTCTTCGCTCCCGTCCCGGTTCCCGTCCGTGGTCCCGCTTCCTTCTGTCCGGCTTTCGCTCCCGTCCCCGGTTCGCGTCCGTGGTCCCGCTTCCCTGTCTCTGGTTCGCTCCCGTCCCCGGTTCGCGTCCGTGGTCCCGCTTCCTGCGCCTGGTTTTGGCTCCCGTCCCCGGTTCGCGTCCGTGCCCCCCCGTGCCCGCCCTTTGGCTCCCCCCCGGTTCGCGTCCGTGGTCCCGCCCCTCTCGGTTGCCTCCTTCGCTCTCGTCCCGGTTCGCGTCCGTGGTCCCGCTTGCCCGTGGTGTCTTCCCCTTCCTCCCTCCCGCTTCCGTTTCGTCTTGCTTCCTCTCCTCTGTCGGTTGCGGTTTTGGCGGTTGGCGCGCTTCCGGTTCCCGTCCGGGCCGTCCTGCGCTCTTGGCCTCTGCTTGGGCCTGGTTCCGTTCCCCGTCCGGCCTTGGTCCTCTTGTGCTCGCCCTTCTCGCTCCCTTCTTTTCCTTCCCCTGCCGGCCTCTGCCGGGCTTCTGGGGGTCCGTGCCGGTGGTTTCTTTTCTTGTGCCCGCGCCCCCCGTCGGGTTTCTGGGCGCCCGGCGGCGTTCGTTCGCTTGCTTGTCTTTGTTGCCTGTCCGCTCGTGTCCCTCCCCCCTTTCCTCCTCTTTGCCCTTGCTGTGCCCCTTTCTTTGCCTTTCCGTTCCTTTTGCTTCTCTTGCTCCGTCGGCCGCTGCTGCCTCCTGGGTCCCTGTTGTTTTGGTCCTCCTCCGCTCTGCCTCTCTTTTGTGCTGCCGGTCCGCGCCCTCGTCGCCCGCGTTGCTCTCGCTTGGCGTCGCCTTCTCCGGCGCCGGGGGTGCGCCCCCGGCGTTTTGTCCTCTTTCCGTCTCCCTCTGTCTCTCTCGCCTTGTCTTTTTCCTTTCGCGCCCGTCCCGTCTCTGTTGTCCGTTTTGGCCTTGTCCTCCTTTTGTCGTCGCTCTGTCCTCGTGCCTTCCCGGTTCTGGGCGGGCTCTTTTTTGTCTCTCTGTTTTTGGTTTGCTTCCGCCTGTTTTCTTGTTCTTTGCCTCCTCTTGTTTCCTTTCTCCCTCCGCCCCTTCCTTGTTGTTCCGGGTTCCGGGTTGGCTTCCCTGCTGGCGGGTTCTAGTCGGTGCCCTCCTGCCTTGTCCCTCGGGTCGTGCCCCTTGGTCTCCGCGCCCCGGTTCGTCGGTCTCCCTTGTCCCGCGCTCCGTCTCGTCGCGTCTGCGCTCGGTCCGGCGCCGTCCGTTACTTCTCTTCGGGCGGCTCCCTGCTGTCTTTCGGCCCGTGTCGCTTTTGTCTCCTGTCGTGCCTTGTCTGTCTTCTCGGTTTCTGCCCTTTTCCTTGTCCCCTCTTTTCTCGGGCTGGCTCGCCCGCGTGGTCGGGCCCCCGCTCGGGGTCGCGGCCGCCCTCGCGGTCGTGCCCGCGCTCCCGCCCCCCCCGGCCCGCGCGCCCCTCCGGCGCCGGTGCTCGCGCCCCCGCCGCTCCCGCCCGCCGCCGCCGCTGGGCCCGGGCCCCGCCCCGCCCCGCCGCGCCTGTGGCCGTCCCGCTCTCCGGCGCTGCTCGTCCCGCTCCTCGCTGCCCTTGGGGGTCTGCCGCCGGCCCCCGCTCCCGCCGTTCCCGTCCGCCGGGCCGCCTCCCCCCGCGGTCCGGTTGTTCCGCCGCTCGCGCCCCGGTTGTTCCGCCTGCCGCTTTGGCGGGCGTCCTGCCCCTCCGGGCG
Source organism: Solanum verrucosum (assembly GCF_900185275.1). Taxonomy (NCBI): domain Eukaryota; kingdom Viridiplantae; phylum Streptophyta; class Magnoliopsida; order Solanales; family Solanaceae; genus Solanum; species Solanum verrucosum. Next base: position 2,982 of record NW_026020587.1, read on the forward strand.
CCGCCGCTGCTCGGGGTGTTCCTTCGCCTCTCCCCGCCGCGGTTTTCTGGGGCCGTGGGGGCGGCTGCCCCGCGTTTCTCGTTCCTTGCCGCGCGCGGCTCCCGCCTTTGGGTTTCGTGGCGTCGCGGGCGCCGCCTTCCCCGCTTCCCGTTCGCCGGTCCCGCCCGGCCGTGGTGGCGTCCCTCCTTCGCGCCCGGCCCGCTGGGTCTCCCCGGTCCCCTGGCCTGCGTTTTCCGCGGCCTTCTTGGCCCGCTTTCTTCCCCGGCGCCTCCGGCTCCGCTCCGCGCTCCGTTTGCTCGGTTCGCGCCGGGCTCCCTGCCCGTCTCCGCGTCTGCGGCCCGTTCCCGCGCTCTCCCGGCCTGCCGCCCTGCTCTTCCCTCCTGCGGCGGCGCGGGTTCGTTGTTTTGTTCGGGGTTTGCGCCTCCCGTTGCGGCTTGCGCCTCCGTCTTTCGTCTCCGCGGGCCGCTCCTTTCTGGCTGTCGTGGCCCCTGCCCGCCCTCTCGCGCCGCTCCGTCGCGCGGCCCCCGGGGGCCGCGGCCGCGCGCTCGCCCGGCGGCTCGCTCTGCTCGGCGCCGTTTCCGCCCCCGCGCGTCTTCTGCTCGCTCCCCGCCGCGGTTTCCGTCGGGTCCGTCTCGTCGCCCCTTCCCGGCTGCTCTCCCGGCCTCCGCGGGTGCTCCGCCCGCCCTCTTGGTTTTCGTGCCGGTCCTCGTCGGGGCCGCGCTCGTTCCCCGCTGGGTTCTTCTGGCCGGGGTCGCCGCCCTCCCGCTCTCCGTCGCCCGTCCCCGGGTGTTCTGCGTGTGGGGCGTTCGCTCCTTGGGCCGCGCGTGTCCCCTCGCCGGTTCGCCTTCCCCGCTCCCCCGGCCGTTCGGCCTGCGCCCGCCCCTCCCGCTCGCGGCCGCGGCCCGGGCCGGCCCGTCGGGGTGGTCCCCGGGTCTCCGGGGTGGTCCCGCGGCGGCCGCTTCGGGGGCCGCGCCGCTGCCCCGGGTCGGGGCGTCCCGGCCCCTTTTCTGCCGCTCCCGCTCGCGCCGCTGCGGCGCCCTCGGCCGCTGTGCTCCCCGGTCCCGTGTTCTTCTGCCCGCCGCCCGCTTGGCTTCTTTGTCCCGGCTCTCCTTTTTCGTCTGTTTCTGTTCCTCTGCCTCTCGCTTGCGTTTGCTGTCTGCGCCTCTGGTGCGCGTTGCGTGTGTCGCCCCCGTGGGTGCGTCTTTCGTCGTGGCTCCGGTCTTTCGCTCTTGCTTCGTTCCTCTCCCGGGGCGTGCCCCCGGGCTGCCCTTCTCTTGCTTGCCTGGTTGCTTTGCTGTGCTTCTGGGCCTGGCTTGGTTCTCCCTTCTCGCGCTGTTTCGCTTGCTTTTCTCCGCCGTTCCTTCGCCTTCCGGTCTTCCTCGGTGGTGTGGCCGGGCTCTCGTGGTCGCCCCCCGTTGGGGTTCTCTCTTTTCTTCGTGCTCGGCGCTCGTGGCTCGCGGCTGCTTCTCCTTTTGGCCTCTGTCGTGCTGTGCGTCGGGCGGTTTCTCCCGGTTGCGTCCGTTCCTGTTGTTCGTGCCTTCCTCGCTGTGTTTCCTCCTGCTCTCCTGGCCTCCCCCGCGCGTGCTGTTGCTTTTCCGCTTGCGCTTGCGCCCGGTCTCGGCCTCTTTCTCTTCCGCCCTCTCGGCTGGCTCTGCCGCGCTCCCGGCGCTCCGTGTTCGCTTCCGGCTCTCTTGGGTCCGGGCTTCTTCGCCTCGTGTCTCGCCTTGGGGTGCCCCGTCCTCTTCGTGCGCCGCCGGCCGGTCTCTGCGCTTGTGTCTTGCCTCCCGGCCGCTGCCCCGGTGCCGGTGCCGCCCGTTCCCCCTGCTCGTCTTGCTGCTTTGTTTGCTCCGCTTCCGGGTGCCGTGGTCTTTTCTCCGCTTGCTTTCCGCTCCGGCTCCCCCCGTTGCGGCTTCGGGCCGCGGCCGTCCTCCGCCCGCTTTGGCCTCGTTCTGGCCTTCTGCGTTCTTGGTGCTGTCGTTTGGGTTGCCTCCTGCCCTGCCGCCTTCCTGGCCTTGCTGCCCCGTGTGTTCCGGCCCTCCCTTGCTTTCTTTGTCCTTGTCTTCCTTGCTGCCCTCCTGGTCTCCTCGGGCGCCGGCGTGCGCCTGCGCCCTTTGGGCTCGTGCTCCCGCTTTGCGCGCTCGCGGCTTTCTGCCCGTTCTCCCGTGCGCGTTTTGGCTTGCGTCTGTCGCCTTCTTGGGGCCCGTGGTGTCCCCGGCGGGTCTTCGGGTTGCTCCGGCGCCGCTTGCGGCTCTTCGTGCTTGGCCCCGGCCCCCCTCTGTGCCTGCGCTTCGTCGCTTCGTCGGCTTGGCCGGCTCCTCTCGGCGTTTTGTTGCGGGCTTTTCTCCTCTCGCCGCGCCTTTGCCTCGGGTTGCCTCGCCCGGCTGTTCCCTTTGTTTGGTCCGCGGGTGTGCGGCGCGCTTTTTGCGGCTCCGGCGTTTTGCCCCCGCTCCTCTCTTGCCTCTTCCCGTTGCGGGCGGGGCTTCCCGGTCTCTTGTGCGCTCCGGCGTTGGTTTGGGTTGTGTCTTGCTGCCGCCGGGCCGGGTTCTTGCTTCTGCGTCGCGGCCGCTTCCGCTTCCTGCGCGCCCCTCCTCCCCCGCCTTCGCGTTGGCGGCGGTCGTTTTCGCCCTTCCGCTTTGGCGGCCCTCCTGTCTGGCGTTCGCTGCGCGCTCTCTCCTGCTCCCCGGCGTCTTCCGTCCCTCCTGCGCCCGCGGGCCCTTCCTTCGCGGCCGCGTCGTTGGCTTGCGCTCCTGCCGGCCTCTGCCCTCTCTCTTCTCTCTCCTCCGGGCCCGGCGCCTGTCGCGCGCCGCCTTGCGTCGGCCGGCCTGCGTCTGGGTCGTCCTCGCTTTTCTTTCTCCTCCGCGCCCCCCCGGCGCGGCCTCC
>NW_026020588.1:0-7884 GCF_900185275.1 Solanum verrucosum
TATTATGCACGGGTGTACATCAGGTTATGGGAGTCCGGTGGAGTTAGTTAGATTCCTTGTCTTTGTTACCTGTACGCCCGTGTACATACCCACATTTACTATTCTTTTGCCCTTGATTGTGACCCTTTATTCGCATTTCATTTCACTTTTGCTTATCTTGCTCTATCAACATGATGCCTACTGGGTACCTGTTGTTTTGGTACTCATACTACACTCTGCATCTATTTTTGTGATGCAGGTCCGAGTACTAGCTACTGACGTTGATTCGAGCCAGCTGCGATCGTGATTGGAGGCAAGGTGAGCACACAACTACTTGGATTTGTCCGTCTCCTTATACTTACTTTTGCTTGTATTTTGCCTTTTTAGACAGCTTGTTTCTGTAGTCCACTTTTGGGCTAGTACTTTTGTTAGCAGTTGTGTACTTGTGACTTCCAGGTTTTGGGAGGAATTCATTTTGTGTATATATGTCTAGTTGCTTTCGCCCGTTCATTGCATGTTCTTGTTATATTTATTACTATTTTAGGTTGATTGGTTGGTTTTCTACCGTAGCATCCCATTACTTCGAGTTCCGGATATGGGTCAGCTTGCCTACTGGTTGGTCATATAGTAGGCGTCGTCATGACCTAAGAAATTGGGTCTTGACAAATTGGTATCAGATCCCAGGTTCGTCGGTACGGAGACGTCCGTTACTTATCATCGGGAGGCTACATGATGTCTTTAGGAACGTGTCGCTTTTGTATCACTGTCGTGCATTGTGTGTCTTATCGGTTTCTGAAAATCTTACTTGTTCCACTCTTTTAAGGGGATGGCTCGCACGCGTGGTAGAGCCCCAGCTAGGGGTGGAGGTCGACCTCGAGGTCGTGCCAGAGCAACAGCACCAGCCCAGGATCGAGAGGAAACCCGAAGCCGGTGATAGAGCCACCAGCAGCTCCAGCACAGCAGCAACCGATGGGCCCGGGACCAGCCCAGCCACCGCCCGAGCCTATGGTAGCTCCGGGTATATAGGCGATGCTCGTACAGATACTAGCTGCCATTGGGGGTATACAGCAGGCCCCAGCTCCAGCCGCTCCAGTACCGCAGGGCCAGCCTGCACCAGCGGCACCGGTTGTTCAGCAGCTAGCGGCACCGGTTGTTCAGCCTGACGATTTGGAGGGCGTCATACCATTTCAGGAGCAGAAGAGGGTGTTCCTTAGACTCTCATCGTCGAGGTTTTCTGGGGCTGTGGGTGAGAATGCCCACGAGTTTCAACTTACTTGCCGCGAACGGATACAGACTTTGGGTTTAGTGGAGTCGAGAGGAGCAGACTTCACCGCTTACTAGCTAGACGGTCCCGCCAGGCAGTGGTGGCGTACATACTTAGAGACCAGGCCAGCTGGCTCTCCACCGGTGACATGGACTGAGTTTTCAAAGGCCTTCTTGGCCAAATTTATTCCCAAGAGCATCAGAGATCAGCTCAGAGATCAGTTTGCTCAGTTAGAGCAGGGCTCCATGACAGTATCAGAGTATGAGGCCTGATTCCATGAGCTCTCCAGGCATGCCGCCATGATATTGCCTACTGAGGAGGAGAGGGTTCGTTGTTTTGTTCGGGGTTTGAGACTACAGTTGCGGATTGAGACTCAGTCTTTAGTCTCAGCAAGCCGCTCATTTCTGGATGTAGTGGACCATGTCCGCACTATTGAGCAGCTCCGTCGCGAGGCCCAAGGGGGCAGCGGCAAGAGAGCTAGACAGGAGGATAGCCATGATACGCGTCGTTTCAGACCCCGAGAGTCTTATGATAGATCTCAACGGAGGTTTCAATCGGGTCAGTCTTGTCGCCCCTTCCAGGCCTCTCTCTAAACATCGAAGGGTGATCAGCACCGCCATATTGGTTTTTGTGCCGGCCCTAGTCGGGGCCGAGGTAGTTCACAGATGGGTTCTTCTGACCGGGGTGGACGACCTCCAGCTCTCAGTCGACAGTCCCAGGAGTGCTATGAGTGAGGGAAGTTAGATCATTGGGCCCGCGAGTGTCCCCATTGCAGGATAGCCTTACCCGCTCCACAGGCAACTAGGCATGCGCCAACGCCAACACCTCCAGCTAGAGGCAGAGGCCAGGAACAGGACCGCAAGGGTGGTCACCAGGGTATATGGGGTGGTCCCCGAGGAGGCAGGTTAGGGGCAGAGCCGATGCACAAGATAGGGGAGCCCATGCCCACTTTTATGCAGCTCCAGCTAGAGCAGATACTGAGACCTCGGACGATGTGATCACAGGTACAGTGTTATTATGTCGTCAGCCCGCATCCGCCTTATTTGATCCAGGCTCTACTTATTCTTATATATCTGTGTATTGTGCTCCTCGATTGAGTATGAGCCCAGAGCTATTGGTTGAGCCGTTGCGTGTTTCGACCCGGTAGGTGGTTCTTTAGTAGTGGATCAGGTATTTACATCCTGTGTGGTGACTATTCAGAGGCGAGACACTAGGGTTGATCTCATTTTGCTTGACATGGTGGATTTTGATTTGATTTTGGGTACGGAATGGTTATCCCCCCACCGTGTGGTCTTGGATTGCTATGCCAAGACCATTACTTTAGCCGTGCCTGGTATTCCACCAGTGGTGTGGCAAGGCTCTTGTAGTCGCACACTAGTTGGGGTGACATCTTTTATTCGGGCCCAAAGGTTTATGGCTAGCGGGTGTTTGGCTTATGTAGCTTATGTTAGAGATGTTAGTGGGGAGGGTCCTACCGTTGATTCACTACCTATTGTTCGAGAATTTACTGATGTGTTTCCTGCCGATGTGCCTGGTCTCCCTCCTGATCGTGACATTGACTTTCCTATTGAAGTAGAGCCGGGCACTAAGCCCATTTCTATACCACCGTACCGTATGGCCCACGTAAAGCTCAAGGATCTCAGTGTTCAGATTCAGGATCTCTTAGATAAGAGATTCATTCGGCCTAGTGTATCGTCTTGGGGTTCCACAGTCCTCTTCGTGAAGAAGAAGGACGGTACTATACGATTGTGCATCGACTACAGGCAGTTGAACAAGGTGACGGTGAAGAACCGTTACCCCATGCCTAGGATTGATGATCTATTTTACCAACTTCAGGGTGCCATGGTATTTTCTAAGATTGATTTAAGATCGAGCTACCACCAATTAAGGATAAGGGCAACGGACGTCCCTCAAACTGCATTTAGGACTCGTTACGGCCACTATGAGTTCCTAGTGATGTCTTTTGGGTTGACTAACGCCCTTGCCGCGTTTATGGACTTGATGACTAGGGTGTTTAGGCCGTACTTGGATTCATTTGTCATAGTCTTCATAGATAACATTCTAGTATACTCGCGGAGCCGGGAGGAGCATGAGCAGCATTTGAGGATAGTGCTCTAGACTTTGAGAGGCCAGCTACTTTATGCCAAGTTCTCAAAGTGCGAGTTTTGGCTTGAGTCCGTAGCATTTTTGGGGCACGTGGTGTCTAAGGATGGCATTATGGTAGATCCCGCTAAGATTGAGGCCATTCGTGATTGGGCCAGGCCCACCTCTGTGATTGAGATTCGTAGCTTCGTCGGATTGGCAGGCTACTATAGGTGTTTTGTTGAAGGATTTTCAACCATAGCAGTGCCTTTGACTCGGTTGACTCGCCAGGATGTTCCGTTTGTGTGGTCGAGGAGTGTGAGAGGATCTTTCTGAGGCTTAAGGAGTTGCTTACCACCGCTCCTATATTGACTCTTCCAGTTGAGGGCGAGGGGTTTACTGTTTATTGTGATGCATCCGGCATTGGTTTGGGTTGTGTACTAATGCAGCAGGGCCGCATTATTGCTTATGTGTCGAGGCAGCTTAAGCCGCACGAGCGCAATTACCCCTATCATGACTTAGAGTTAACGGCGGTAGTTTTTGCGCTTAAGATTTGGAGCCATTACCTGTATGGAGTTCGATGCGAGATCTATACTGATCACATGAGCCTTCAGTACATTATGAGCCAGAAGGATCTTAATTCTAGACAGCGCCGTTGGATTGAGCTCCTGAAGGACTATCACCTCTCTATTCTCTACCATCCAGGCAAGACGAATGTAGTAGCGGATGCCTTGAGTCGGAAGGCAGTGAGTATGGGTAGTCTAGCCTTTCTTTCTACTACGGAGCGACCATTAGCTTTGGACATCCAGTCCTTAGCTAACCGGATGATACGGCTTGATATCTCTGATTCCCGGTGTGTACTAGCTCATGTGGATGCTAAATCATCTCTGCTGGATCGGATTTGCAGCCGTCAGTTTGAGGATGAGGACTTAGTGGCACTTCGAGATCGAGTTTTGGAGGTGACACTGGCCTGGTTACCTTAGATTTAGATGGGGTTTTAAGATTTGGTGATCGACTTTGTGTTCCAAGAGTTGGGGGTTTGATTCAGATGATTCTTACCGAGGCCCATGACTCCAAATATTCTATTCATATGGGCACAGCTAAGATGTATCCGGACTTGAGACAGCACTACTGGTGGAGCGGCATGATGAGAGATATTGCGGATTATGTATCGCGTTGCTTGAGTTATCAACAGGTTAAGGCCGAACATTTGAGGCCTGGTGGCGAGCTTCAGAGATTACCCATTCCTCAGTGGAAATGGGAGAGGATCACCATAGACTTCATTGTAGGATTACCCCGCACTTCCTGTGGTCTTGATAGTATTTGGGTCATCGTGGATCGATTGACCAAGTCAGCACACTTCATTCCTGTCCATACTTCCTACAGTGCTGAGAGGTTAGCCCGTATCTACATTAGAGAGGTGGTTCGTCTTCATGGTGTGCCTGTTTCCATCATCTCAGACCGGGGCCCACAGTTCACATCTAGCTTCTGGAGGACCTTCTAGGATGAGTTGGGTACCCGTGTTGACCTTAGCACAGCTTTCCACTCGCAGAAAAATGGTAAGTCGAAGCGCATGATTCAGGTTCTTGAGGACATATTGCAGGCTTGTGTTATGGATTTTGGGTGTCGGTGGGACCAGTATTTGCCTTTGGCAGAGTTTGCGTACAACAACAGCTACCACTCGAGTATTCAGATGGCCCAATTCGAGGCCTTATATGGTACGCGTTGTCGCTCTCCAGTTGGTTGGTTTGAGTCTACAGAGCCCAGACCGCGCGGTACAGACATGATGCGAGAAGCTTTAGATCATGTGAGGGTTATTCAGGATAGGCTCAGGACAGCCTAGAGTAGACATCTGAGTTATGCAGACCATAGGCGTCGACCGTTGAAATTTTCTGTTGGTGATAGAGTATTCCTCCGCGTGTCGCCCATCAAGGGTGTATTGAGATTTGGGAGGCGGGACAAGCTTAGCCCCAGGTATATAGGTCCTTTTAAGATATTGAGGACAGTTGGGGAGGTCGCATATGAGTTAGATTTTCCCCCGGACTTTTCATTTATTCACCCAGTTTTTAATGTTTCGATGTTGCGCCGGTATGTTCCAGATGAGTCCCATGTGATTCAGTATGATGTAGTTGACTTGGATGACAGTTTGAGATACATTGAGGAGCCAGTTGCTATTTTGGCCAGAGATGTCAGACGGTTGCGTTCCAGAGCCATTCTTGTGGCTAAGGTCCATTGGAGACATCGTCCAGTTAAGGAGGCTACTTGTGAGACCGAGCATGAGATGCGAGCGCAGTTCCCCGGCTTATTTGAGCCTTCAGGTACTTCTTGACTCTTACTTTCGCGGACAAAAGTTCTTTTAGTAGTGGATATTGTAATGACCCTCCAGGTCATTTTTAAATTAAAGCATTCATTCCATTGTTTATAGCGTTCCTGTAGCGACCTCAACTCATTTATGACTTGCTGGCACTGACTGTTCGGTCGCCTGGTCGTTCGTTTGGGTTTTAGGCCCGTTTCCCTGTTTTGGAGATTTTATAACTTGAAAAGTTGACTTCGGTCATAAATTCAGGTAAAAGACCTCAAAATAAAATTCTGACAATTCCATCAGCTCCGGAATGGCCAAATTTGGCTAGTAGCATGGTCAACACGAGTATCGAGGCAATGGGTACGAGTTTAGGGCCATTTGACGTTTTTGCGCCTGCAATTTGGCTATACTTGACTTTGGTCAACCTTCTTGGAAGACGTGCTCAGATAAAAATTCTGACATCTAGGTTAGCTTCGGAATATCGATTTTGGTCTAGAACGACCCTTTGTTCACTTCCCGAGGTTGTAGATGCCCGTTGTGGAATCTGGCTCAAAACGATACTGGGTGTAGGATCCACTTTTAATCGAAGCGATCTCCAATGGAAATTTTGACTTTACCGTTGAGTCCGAAATATCATTCCCAATCAGATTCCATATATGGTTTGTGTTTTTCCGACTCCGAACTAGTCCGAAACATTGAAATTTAGGTTGAAAGAGTTGTTGAATTCTAACGCGGTGGTGACGTGGCAGAGCCACGCGACGCCACGTGGCAGAGTGTTGAAATCTGGAAATTTCCAGATTTAAGGACAATTTTCGTCCTTTTTATTTCTTCTTTCTTCCTCATCTTCAAACATAGATATCTCCTCCATTTTAAACTCAAATTAGGTGATTCAAAAGGCTAATTTCAAGAGAATTTCGTGGGGAATCTAAAGGTGAGCTCAGAAACGCGAAGGGAGGCTTTGTTTGAGGTAAGGAATTGAATTTAGCTACTGCTAGAGTGATTTTTGGAATGAATTTTTGTTGAACTTTGAAAGGTTAGATCTTGATCATCTTAGGTCTGTTTTGAGTCATTCTTGAGGCTAACTTGTAGAGTTTTTCGCAAGGATAGTCGTGGTATAATCTGTTTGGGTTGGAAGGGTCTCGTTTTTCCAGAATTTGGTGATCAATGGGCTGTCAAGTCGTAAGTCAAGACTTATTAATGATTTTAACTGTTGGGGCTGATTTGCTATGTTCTAGGCATCTTTTTGTGCTAAATTTTGGGTATTAGTTTAGTAAGGTATTTGAGACGTTTTCACGGATTCATTTTCGGGATTCAAATTGTGGGTCCCACAATCCCATTTTAGACCCAATTTTTGGTTCGTCTCCGAAAAATATAATTTTAGTGTCAACATATTCGTAATGACGAGGTGATTAACCATTTGATAGTGGGGAAGCGTTTGGAGACCGTTCCGAGGGGAAAAGCTTGGTACTGTGAGTTGGAGCACGCGTGATCGGCTTTCATGTAGGCTATGGCTTTCCCCTAGTGATATTGAGCATGTTTAGGCAATTGTTTATTGATTTGATTGAGTATGGACGGGTTCGGGTGTTTAGCATGCTAAATTTCTATAATTCCTGCCTTAGACCTTATTTCGGGAAATTGTTGGATTATGAAAGCATGACTCTTGATATTATTGAACATCCATACCTTGTGGTGTATATAATAATATTGATTTGAAGTATGTTTGGCCTTAGTCTAGGCTTAGACTAGTGTTGCCATACACTTGCGAGGTTTCGGATGTCGTTGGGCAGTAGAACTTTTTCCGACGTCGTTTCAGAAGGTCAGCTCCTTGTAGACAGATATAGCAGACTTAAGTTTGATAGTCTGAGCCTTAGCTAGGCGGTAACTCAACATATGACCTTGTATCCATAATGCTCTCCTTTTCTATCGGCTACAGATACCCGATTAGAGTCCGTGGTCTAGCTTACCTATGTCCAGGCTTCGCTATAGTACCCGGTTCGAGTCCGTGGTCCAGCTTACCTGTGATCTGATTTTGGCTACAGTACCCGGTTCGAGTCCGTGGTCCAGCCCACCCGTGCCCGACCTTTGGCTACAGCACCCAGTTCGAGTCCGTAGTCCAGCCCATATAGGTTGACTCATTAGCTATAGTACCCGGTTCGAGTCCTGTGGGCCAACTTGCATGTGGTGCATTCCCAATTCCTTACTGAAGCTTCAATTTAGTCTTTGATTACTCTCATCTGTAGGTTGAGGTTTTGGAGGT
>NW_026020589.1:0-193 GCF_900185275.1 Solanum verrucosum
TAATGGTCATATAGTAGATATACCGAGTTATCGCTGCAAACCCCGAGATATTATTACGGCAAAGGATGAACAAAAATCCAGAGCTCTGATTCAAATTTCTCTCGATTCATCCCCTCATGAGGAATTACCAAATCATTTGACCCTTCAGCCATTCCAATATAAAGGATTAGTCAATCAAATAATAGATAGTTAA
>NW_026020590.1:0-4226 GCF_900185275.1 Solanum verrucosum
CGTCGAGCGCAGCTTAAGATTCATGAGCGCAACTACCCCACCCATGACTTAGAGTTGGCGGCGGTAGTTTTCGCACTTAAGATTTGGAGGCACTACTTGTATGGAGTTCGATGTGAGATATATACCGATCACAGGAGTCTTCAGTACATCATGAGCCAGAGGGACCTTAATTCGAGGCAGCGTCGTTGGATTGAGCTCCTGAAGGACTATGACTTATCTATTCTCTATCATCCGGGCATGGCGAATGTGGTAGCGGATGCCTTGAGCCGAAAGGCAGTGAGTATGGGTAGTCTATCATTCTTATCTGTTGCGGAGCGACCATTAGCTTTGGACATCCAGTCCTTAGCTAACCGGATGGTACGGCTTGATATCTCTGATTCCCGGTGTGTACTAGCTTATGTGGATGCTCAATCATCTCTGTTGGATCGGATTCGCAGCCGTCAGTTTGAGATACATTGAGGAGCCAGTTGCTATTTTGGCCAGAGATGTCAGACGGTTGCGTTCCAGAGCCATTCCTGTGGTTAAGGTCCATTGGAGACATCGTCCAGTTGAGGAGGCTATCTGGGAGATCGAGCATGAGATGCGGGTACAGTTCCCCGGCTTATTTGAGCATTCAGGTACTTCTTGACTCTTACTTTCGCGGACGAAAGTTCGTTTAGTAGTGGATATTGTAATGACTTGAAAAGTTGACTTTGGTCAACCTTCTTGGAAGTCGTGTTCAGATGAAAATTCTGACAGCTAGGTTAGCTTCGGAATATCAATTTTGGTCTAGAACGACCCTTTGTTCACTTCCCGAGGCTTTAGATGGCAATTGTGGAATCTGGTTCAAAATGATACTGGGTGTGGGACCCACTTTTCATCGAAGCGAGCTCCAAATGGAAATTCCGCCTTCACCGTTGAGTCCGAAATATCATTTCCAATCAGATTCCATATAAGGTTTGTATTTTTCCGACTCCGAACGAGTCCGAAACATCGAAACTTAAGTTTGTAGGGTTGTAGAATTTTGACGCGGCGGTGACGTGGCAGAGCCACGTGACGACACGTGGCAGAGGAGTGAAATCTGGAAATTTCCAGAATTTAAGACGAAATTCGTCCATTTTTTTTTCCTTCAACTTCAACTTGAGATTGCTCCTTCTTTTTTAGTCCAAATTAAGTGATTCAAAAGGCAAACTTCAAGAGAATTTCGAGGGGAATCTAGCGGTGATCTCAGAAACGCGAGGGGAGGCTTCGTTTGAGGTAAGAAATCAATTTTTAGCCACTGCCAGGGTGATTTCCGGATGGTTTTGTTGTTGAATTTTGAATTGTGAGATCTTGATCATCGTAAGTCCGTTTTGAGTCATTCTTGAGGCTAACTTGTAGAGTTTTTCTCAAGGATCGTCGTGGTATAATCTGTTTGGGTTGAAAGGGTCTCGTTTTTCCGGAAATTGGTGATCTAGGGGCTGCTACTTTTAATTGTTGTGGCTGATTTGCGGTGTTGTAGGCTATGGTTTTCTCTCGTGAGATTGAGCATGTTTAGGCATTTGTTTATTGATTTGCTTGAGTATGGAGGGGTTCGGGTGTCGAGCATGCTAAATTTCTATAATTCCTGCCTTAGACCTTATTTCGGGAAAGTGTTTGATTATGACAGCATGTCTCTTGATATTATTGAATATCCATATTTTGTGGTGTATATGATAATATTGATTTGAAGTATATTTGGCCTTAGTCTAGGCTTAGACTAGTGTTGCCATAGACTTGCGAGGTTTCGGATGTCGTTGGGCAGTAGAACTTTTTCCGACGTCGTTTCGGACGGTCAGCTCCTTGTAGACTGATATAGCAGACTTGAGTCTGATAGTCTGAGCCTTAGCTAGGCGGTAACTCAACTTATGACCTTGTATCCATAATGCCCTGCTTTTCTATCGGCTACAAATACCCGGTTAAAGTCCGTGGTCTAGCTTACTCATTATTGGATACTTCCTCGGCGATTTGGGGTATATGAGGGTCGGACTAAAATGATTATTTATGGTAATCGGTTTGGTGATATTTCCCGCGACGTATGGTTGGATATTGATTCTTAGCTACAGTACCCGGTTAGAGTCCGTGGTCCAGCTTACTTATGTCCAGGCTTAGCTACAGTACCCGGTTAGAGTCCGTGGTCCAGCTTACCTGTGATCTGGTTTCGGCTACAGTACCCGGTTAGAGTCCGTGGTCCAGCTTACTTATGTCCAGGCTTAGCTACAGTACCCGGTTAGAGTCCGTGGTCCAGCTTACCTGTGATCTGGTTTTGGCTACAGTACCCGGTTAGAGTCCGTGGTCCAGCCCACCCGTGCCCGACCTTTGGCTACAGCACCCGGTTCGAGTCCGTGGTCCAGCCCATATAGGTTGACTCATTAGCTATAGTACCCGATTCGAGTCCGTGGTCCAGCTTGCACGTGGTGTATTCCCAATTCCTCACTAAAGCTTCAGTTTAGTCTTGATTATTCTCATCTGTAGGTTGAGGTTTTGGAGGTTGGAGAGATTCCGATTAAAGTCCGGGACGTAATGAGATCTTGGAATATAATTGGGAATGGTTCAGTTAAAAGTCCGGAATTTGGTAATATTGTGATAGACCTTCTAGCTCCATTATTTTACTTCAACTGCCAGTGCATCTGCCGGGCTTATGGGGGTCCGTGCAGGTGGTTTCTTTTATTGTGCACGAGCGTACCCGTCGGGTTTATGGGAGCCCGGCGGAGTTAGTTAGATTGCTTGTCTTTGTTGCCTGTACGCTCGTGTACATACCCCCCATTTTCTACTCTTTGCACTTGATGTGACCCTTTATTTGCATTTCAGTTTACTTTTGCTTATCTTGCTCAGTCGGCCGATGATGTCTACTGGGTACCTGTTGTTTTGGTACTCATGCTACGCTCTGCATCTATTTTGTGATGCAGGTCCGAGCACTAGTAGCCAGCGTTGATCGAGCTTAGAGTAGACTTATCTGGAGACGGGGGTGAGCACACGGCGTTTTGTACTATTTCAGTCTCCATCTGTATATATAGACTTGTCTTCTTCCTTTCGAGACAGTCCAGTCTCTGTTGTCCACTTTTGGGACTTGTACTCATTTTGTAGTAGCTCTGTACTAGTGACTTCCAGGTTCTGGGAGGGATCTTTATCTGTATATATGTTTTTGATTTGTGTCCGCCTGTTTATATTGTTATTTGCCTACTCTTGTTTAATTTCTACCCTCAGACCCATTACTTGTTGTTCCGGGTTACGGGTTGGCTTACCTGCTGGCGGGTTATAGTAGGTGCCATCATGACTTGGTAAATCGGGTCGTGACAAATTGGTATCAGAGCCCCAGGTTCGTCGGTCTCACTTGTACAGAGCTAACGTCTAGTAGAGTCCTGCAGATCGGTACGGAGACGTCCGTTACTTATCTTCGGGAGGCTACAGGATGTCTTTAGGAACGTGTCGTTTTTGTATCATTGTCGTGCATTGTGTGTCTTATCGATTTCTGAAATCTTACTTGTACCACTCTTTTATCGGGATGGCTCACACGCGTGGTAGGGCCCCAGCTAGGGGTAGAGGCCGACCTCGAGGTCGTGCCAGAGCTACAGCACCAGCCCAGGACCGAGAGCAAACTCCGGAGCCGGTGATAGAGCCACCAGCAGCTCCAGCACAGCAGCAGCCGATGGGCCCGGGACCAGCCCAGCCACCGCCTGAGCCTGTGGCAGCTCCAGATATACAGGCGATGCTCGTACAGATACTAGCTGCCATTGGGGGTATGCAGCAGGCCCCAGCTCCAGCCGTTCCGGTACCGCAGGGCCAGCCTACACCAGCGGTACCGGTTGTTCAGCAGCTAGCGGCACCGGTTGTTCAGCCTGACGATTTGGAGGGTGTCATGCCAATACGGGAGCAGAAGATGCTCGGGGTGTTCCTTAGACTATCACCGCCGAGGTTTTCTGGGGCAGTGGGGGAGGATGCCCACGAGTTTCTAGTTACTTGCCGCGAGCGGCTACAGACTTTGAGTTTAGTGGATTCGAGAGGGGCAGACTTCACCGCTTACCAGTTAGACGATCCCGCCAGGCAGTGGTGGCGTACATACTTAGAGACCAGGCCAGCTGGGTCTCCACCGGTCACATGGACTGAGTTTTCAGAGGCCTTCTTGGCCCGATTTATTCCCAGGAGCATCAGAGATCAGCTCAGAGATCAGTTTGCTCGGTTAGAGCAGGGCTCCATGACAGTATCAGAGTATGAGGCCCGATTTCACG
>NW_026020591.1:0-21499 GCF_900185275.1 Solanum verrucosum
CGTATGTTTCTGTTTACTATGCCTCTCGATTGAGTATGATGTCTGAGCCTCTGGTAGCGCCGTTGCGTGTGTCGACCCCCGTGGGTGAGTCTTTAGTAGTGGATCAGGTATTTCGAACTTGCTTAGTTACTATCAAGGGGCGTGACACCCGGCTAACCTTATATTGCTTGACATGGTTGATTTCGATGTGATTCTGGGCATGGATTGGTTATCCCCTTATCGCGCTGTTTTAGATTGCTTTTCTAAGACCATTACCTTAACCATTCATGGTATCCCTCCGGTGGTGTGGCAGGGATCTCGTGGTAGCACACCAGTTTGGGTTATCTCTTTTATTCGTGCTAGGAGGCTAGTGGCTAGTGGATGCTTATCATATTTGGCCTATGTGCGTGATGTGAGTAGGGAGGTTCCTCCGGTTGAGTCAGTTCCTGTTGTTCGTGACTTTTAGATGTGTTTCCTACTAACCTACCTGGCCTACCCCCAGAGCGTGATATTGATTTTCCTATTGAGCTTGAGCCAGGTACTCGGCCTATTTCTATTCCGCCATATCGGATGGCTCCTGCAGAGCTCAAGGAGCTCAGTGTTCAGCTTCAGGATCTCTTGGGTAAGGGATTTATCAAACCTAGTGTATTACCTTGGGGCAATCCCGTTCTTTTTGTTAAGAAGAAAGACGGTACTATGCGCATGTGCATTGACTATAGACAGTTGAATAAGGTGACAATGAAGAATCGATATCATTTGCCTAGGATCGATGACCTATTTGACCAGCTACAGGGAGCTTCAGTGTTCTCTAAGATTGATTTGAGGTCCAGTTACCACCAGTTGAGGATTAGGGCAGCGGACATCCCTAAGACTGCATTTAGGACCCGTTATGGCCATTATGAGTTCTTGGTGATGTCATTTGGGTTGACTAATGCCCCTGTTGCCTTTATGGACTTGATGACGTGTGTGTTCAGGCCTTATATTGATTCCTTTGTCATAGTCTTCATTGATGATATTTTGATATACTCGCGGAGTAGGTGTGATCATGAGCAGCATTTGAGAGTTGTGCTCCAGACTTTGATAGATCAGCGGCTTTATGCCAACTTCTCAAAGTGCCAGTTTTGGTTAGACTCTGTAGCGTTCTTAGGGCATGTTGTATCTAAGGAGGGCATTATGGTAGATCCGGCGAAGATTGAGGCTATTCGTGATTGGGCTAGGCCAACCTCAGTTACTGAGATTCGGAGCTTCGTCGGACTAGCAGGCTACTACAGACGATTTGTGGAGGGTTTCTCTACCTTGGCAGCACCTCTGACTCGGTTGACTCGTGTTGATGTTCCCTTTGTTTGAGGCTCAAGGAGTTATTGACCACCGCTCCTATATTGACTCTTCCAGTTAAGGGGAGGGCTTCACGGTTTATTGTGACGCATCCGGTGTTGGTTTGGGTTGTGTATTGATGCAGCAGGGCCGGGTTATTACTTATGCTCGAGGCAGCTTAAGATTCATGAGCGCAATTACCCCACCCATGACTTAGAGTTGGCGGCGGTAGTTTTCGCACTTAAGATTTGGAGGCACTACTTGTATGGAGTTCGATGTGAGATCTATACCGATCACAGGAGTCTTCAGTACATCATGAGCCAGAGGGACCTTAATTCGAGCCAGCGTCGTTGGATTGAGCTCCTGAAGGACTCTGACCTCTCTATTCTCTATCATCCGGGCAAGGCGAATGTGGTAGCGGACGCCTTGAGCCGAAAGGCGGTGAGTATGGGTAGTCTAGCCTTCATATCTGTTGAGGAGCGACCCTTGTCTATGGACATTCAGTTCTTAGCCAATAGCATGGTTCGGTTGGATATCTCAGATCCTAGACGTGTCTTAGCCCATATGGGAGTTCAGTCTTCCTTGCTTGATAGGATCTGTGGTTGTCAGTTTGAGGATGAGGCCTTGGTGGCCCTTAGAGATCGAGTGTTAGCGGGTGATGGTGGTCAGGCTACCTTAGATCCTGATGGAGTGTTGAGATTCGCCGGCCGCATCTGTGTTCCGAGATTTGGGGATTTGATACGGTTGATACTTTCTGAGGCCCATGAGTCTAGATACTCTATCCATCCGGGCACAGCGAAGATGTATCGTGATTTGAGGCAGCATTACTGGTGGAGTGGCATGAGGAGAGATATTGCTAACTTTGTTTCCCGTTGCTTGTGCTGCCAGCAGGTAAAGGCCGAGCAATTGAGGCCTGGTGGTGAGTTTCAGAGATTACCCATTCCGGAGTGGAAGTGGGAGCGTATCACTATGGACTTCATTGTGGGGTTGCCTCGGACTTCTAGAGGTGTTGACAGCATTTGGGTCATCGTTGATCGATTGACCAAGTCAGCACATTTCCTTCCTGTTCAGTCTTTATTTAGCGCCGAGAGGTTGGCTCATATCTACATTCGGGAGGTGGTTCGACTTCATGGGGTGCCAGTTTCTATTATATCAGATCGGGGTTCTCAGTTCACGTCTAGTTTTTAGAGGACCTTTCAGGATGAGTTGGGCACTCGGGTTGACGTTAGCACAGCTTTCCTCCCGCAGACGGATGGCCAGTCGGAGCGTACTATTCAGGTCCTTGAGGATATGTTGCGGGACTGTGTTATGGATTTTGGAGGTTAGTGGGACCAGTTCTTACCTTTGGCGGAGTTTGCGTACAACAACACTACCACTCTAGTATTCAGATGGCCCCATTCGAGGCATTATATGGTAGGCGTTGTCGCTCTCCAGTTGGTTGGTTTGAGTCTACAGAGCCTAGGCCGCGTGGTACAGATTTGCTTCAGGAGGCCCTGGATCAGGTGAGGGTGATTCAGGATAGGCTCAGGCCGGCTCAGAGTAGGCACCAGAGTTATGCGGATCGGAGGCGCCGACCTTTGAGATTTTCTGTTGGTGATCGGGTATTCCTCCGTGTGTCGCCCATGAAGGGCGTGATGAGGTTTGGGAGGCGGGGCAAGCTTAGCCCTAGGTACATTGGGCCTTTTGAGATACTCCGGACAGTTGGGGAGGTTGCTTATGAGTTGGCCCTACCTCTAGCATTTTCAGCCATCCACCCGGTTTTCCATGTCTCAATGTTGCGGCGTTATGTTCCTATGAGTCCCATGTGCTCCAGTATGATGCAGTCGAGTTGGATGATCGTTTGACATTTGTAAAGGAGCCAGTTGTCATTCTAGCCAGAGATGTGAGGAGATTGCGCTCGAGAGCCATTCCTGTTGTTAAGGTCCGTTGGAGGCATCATCCAGTCGATGAGGCTACCTGAGAGACCGAGCAGGAGATGCGAGAGCAGTTTCCCATCTTGTTTGAGCCTTCAGGTACTTCCTGACCCTTACTTTCGCGGACGAAAGTCCTTTTTAGTAGTGGATATTGTAATGACCCTCCAGGTCATTTCTGTGTCTTGCCTTCTGTGTGTCGTTTAGAGCGTTCCTGTAGCGACCCCAAGTCATTTATGACTTGCTGGGACTGACAGTTCGGTCACCTGGTCGTTCGTTTGGTCTTGGTGCGAGTTTTTGTGTTTTGGAGCTTATGAACCTTGAACGATCATTTTCGATCAAAAGTTCAAGAAGATGACATCGGAATCCAATTCTGACGAATCCATCAGCTCCGTAAGGGTCATTTTAGGCTAGTAGCATGGTCGACATGACTCCCGAGGTTTTCAGTGTGAGTCGGTGCGATTAGGCGTTTTCACTTTAAGTTTAAGTCTAAGTTTGACTTTGGTCAACATTCTGAGTAAACGCACTCGGATGACTATTCCCTCAATGCGGTTAGCTCCAGAATGTCGAGTTTGGTCTAGATTGACCCTTCTTTTGTGTCCCGAGGTTTTTGATATCTTTCCGAGCCCTTTTGTGGGTTTTGACTTAAAATGGCCTTTGGAAGTGGGACCCACTTTTTATCGAGATGACCTTTGATCGAAATTTCGACTTCTCCGTTGAGTCCGGAATATCGAATTTGGTATGGTTGCATATCTCGTTTGCGTGCACGGGGTTCCGAACGAGTTCGGAGCACCCCGTCGGAGTTTTTAAGTTTTGGAAAAATTGCAGCAAATCTGCTATTTATTGCAGAAAAACCAGCAACATTTCCCAAAACTTAAACCCTCATAACTCTCTCATCTTTTGTCCGATTTAGGCGATTCGAAGTGCGGGAGCTTCGTATTTTCGGTGGCTTTGCGGTAGAGTGTTCGGAAGTTGTTGGGTCCACGTGTTCGAGGTAATTTCGCGATAAAACCTGACTGCAGTACTTTTTTCGAGTCTTTAATTTTGGTACTTTTGTTTTGGTCATATCTCACTCATTTTAACTCGGTTTTGGGTGATTCGAAGTCCCAAATGTTGAGAATTATCGTGACTTCGTCGTAGAGTGTTCAATGAGTGCTGGGCACCTTTCGATTCTAGTTTATTCCGAGTTTAGACTACTGCTATACGGTTTCTTTTAGTTGATTAAAGTGTGGTTTCTTGCTTGTTGGTTTTTGCTGTGTTTTGAGCCTCGGATTGTGTTCCAAAACAAGTTTGGAGTGTTGTTTAGGGTCTCTTGACAGAGTCAAATTTGGACAGTTCGGTGCGGGTCCCACGATTCCCGTTTTGACTCCAAAATTGACCAGTCTTCGTTTGTTGTTATTTTGGTGTCTAAATGACCGTAGTAACGTTTGTGACTCTATTTTTGATAGCGGGGCAGCGTTTCGAGACTGTTCGGAAAGGGAAATCTCCGGTAAAGTGATTTGGAGAGCGCGCGATTGGCCTTAAGGTAGGCTACGACTTCCTTTCTTTTAGATTGAGCTTAATTGTGTAAAAATCTGTCGATTGGAGTGAATTGGGGGTGAGTACCAGTTTACTACCTTAGTTTGATTAGTTACCTTATGTTAGGATCGATTGGCCACATTTCGGGTATAGTATCATGTTAACCGGTTTAGTAGAGTTGCATGCTTATGTGCTAAATGTTATTGTATGCTTGTATGCTATGTTTGCATGCCTTGTTCATCCTTAACCGTAAGCATGATGTCCTTAGTCTAGGTTAGGCTAGCATTGCCTTAGACTTATGACCCGTGTGTGCTGGATACCCTTGACTTGCTGCCGACGTCGTTCGGATGACTTAGCTCCTTGTAGACTGGAATAGCAGACTTGAGTCTGATAGTTTGAGCCTTAGATTAGGCGTTATCGCTTCTTGCTGCACTTCTGTATCTTCTCTCTCTCATTCTGCGATTCCGACACATTCTCGAAGGTTTGGTGCATCACTCGAGGCGTGGGATTGAGATAGTATAGGCTTGGAGCCTTTTATGTGATATCTTAGAGTGGACGGCGTTCCACGGTGGTTGTTGTTGGATTGAATCCTATTGGAGATACCATCACCCCCGAGGTCGTTCTTTCTAGCTGGGCTGGGAACGTATCGCTGGCTGGGTAGACTCGGTGCATCAGCGATCACCCCCGGGCCTCTCTTTCTAGTTGGACTGGGAGTGTGCTGCTAGCTGGTGTCCCGGGGTCGCTCTTTCTAGCTGGGCTAGGAGCTGACTGCATGGTAGGACGACTCGCGATATCTACCTCACTCACGAGTCCCTCTTTCTAGCTGGGCTGGGAGTGGACTGTTTGGTTGGGTGCCCCCTAGGGTCACTCTTTCTAGCTGGGCTGGGAGTGCACTGCTGGCTGGTGGAGTCTGATGGATTATCTTAGTTACTTTGGGCTGGGAGCCCGATTTTCTTCTTTTTCAGTAGACTAAGCTTTTTCGTGTACCTGTTGGGCTTATGTGGGTTCGTTCAGGTTTTATTTGAGCTTGTGCAGGAGTGTACCTTCTGGGCATATGGGGGTCCAGTTAAGTTTAGTTTAGTGTACTTAGTTTGTTTCTGGTATGCTCGTGTGCTTTCTTTTCTTATCCGTTTTGACCTCTCTGTGTCTAGATTCTATCCTTTCTTATTGTTTTTACCTTTTTTGCTCAGTCGGCCTGTGATGCCTACTGAGAACCTGTTGTGTTGGTACTCATGCTATGCTCTGCATCTATTTCGTGATGCAGGTCCCAGTACCAGTTACCAGCGGTGATTAGTTCCAGCCTTCTTTTGCAGCTGTGATTCGGAGACAAGGGCGAGCACTTGGCGTTTTGGGGTTTGTTCTGTCTCCTTCTTTTGTTTTAGCTAGTCTTGTTGCCTTTGAGAAACGCTCTGTTGTGGTCCACTTTTGGGACTTGTACTCTTTATTAGATAGCTCTGTACTAGTGACTTCTAGGTTCTGGGAGGAATTTCTGTATATATTTATTTTCGGTTGCTTCCGTCTTGTTATTCTTGTTTAGATTATTGTTTTCGCTAGTTTCTGCTCTTTTGCTCATTGCTTGATGTTCTGGGTTACGGGTTGGCTTACCTACTGGTAGGGTATAGTAGGTGCCATCATGAATCGAGAAATCGGGTCGTAACAAATTGGTATCAGTGCCTCAGGTCCACCGGTCTCACTTGTATAGAGCTAACGTCTAGTAGAGTCTTATGGATCGGTGCGGAGACGTCCGTAACTTATCTTCGGGAGGCTACAGAATGTCCTTAGAAAGATTTCCTCTTCTGTTTCACTTTCGTGCAGCATGTGTCTTATTGGTTCCTTAAAATCTCACTTGTATCACTCTTTCGCATGATGGTTCACTCACGAGGTGGCGCGACCGGGGGTGATGCACCCAGGCCTGCAGAAAGAGCCCCAGCTTGGGGTAGACGCCGACCCCGAGGTCGAGAGAGGGCCGCAGCATCAGTCCAGGAGTGAGAGGAGGATCCAGAGCCAGTAGCAGACCCTTCAGCACTTCGTATACCAGATCAGCCGGTGGGGCCGTGCCATCCCAGCCGCCACCCGGACTAGTTTTGACTCCAGATCTCCAGGCCGCTATTGCTCAGCTCTTAGGTGTGCTTGGGGGGATGCAGCAGCCACCCGCCCCAGCTACACCAGCACTAGTACCGCAGGATCAGCCTACAGTGAGGCACCTCATGTCCAGATACCACCTGAGGGAGTACAGCCCTTGGCAGCGGACAGACCTATGCCGCTTGAGGACCAGAAGATGCTTGGTGTGTTTCTCAGGTTGACACCACCGAGGTTTTCTGGGGCAGTGGGTGAGGATGCCACGAGTTTCTTACTACTTGTCGTGAGAGGCTTCACACTTTGGGCCTTGTGAAGTCTAGAGGGGCCGACTTCATTGCTTACCAGCTAGATGGGCCAGCCAGGCAGTGGTGGCGCGCGCACATTCATTCGGACCAGGCCAGTGGGATCTCCACCGGTATCATGGGATGAGTTTTCTGAGGCCTTCTTGGCCAAATTTATCCCTCGTAGCGTCAGAGACCGCCTCAGGGATCAGTTCTGCAGGTTGGAGCAGGGCTCCATGTCGGTGGCAGAGTACGAGACTAGGTTCCACGAGCTCTCCCGTCATGCCGAGATGATATTACCTACAGAGGAGGAGAGAGTTAGGTGCTTTTTCGTGGGTTGAGATTGCAGCTTCGGCTTAAGACCCAATCCTTAGTTTCTGCGGGTCGATCCTTTTTAGACGTAGTTGACCATGCTAGTACTATGGAGCATCTTCATCGCGAGGCCCAAGAGGGTAGCGAGAAGAGGGCTAGGCATGAGGGCAGCTACAGTGACTCCCGCCCTAGGTCTAGAGATTATCATGACAGGGCCAGACGACGGTTTCGACAGGGTCAGTCTAGCAGACCTACACAGGCCTCTCTTCAGGCATCAGATTGTGGTCGGAGTGAGGCTAGTTCGAGTCAGGGCCGCGAGGTGTTTCAGTCGGGTTCTTCAGGCCATAGTAGTCGTTCTTCTGGGAGTCGCCCTCGACAGGGTTTCTATGAGTGTGGTGAGATGGATCAATGGGCCAGGGACTGCCCTCAGCATAGTAGGATTGCTCCCGCTCCTCATGCAGCTCCCCCAGCTTTACCAGCACCTCCAGCTAGAGGCCGTGGCCAGGGTCAGGACCGTAGAGGTGGTCAGTAAGGTATACGGGGTGGTCCCCGAGGAGGCAGGTCAGGTGGTAGGTTCGATGGTCAGGGCAGAGGCAGACATAGCCATTTCTACGCAGCTCCAGCGAGGGCGGAAGCTGAGGCTGAGGCATCAGACGATCTGATCACAGGTACTATTCTTTTATGCCAGTAACCCGCCTTGGCTTTATTTGATCCAGGCTCTACTTTTTCGTATGTTTCTGTTTACTATGCCTCTCGATTGAGTATGATGTCTGAGCCTCTGGTAGCGCCGTTGCGTGTGTCGACCCCCGTGGGTGAGTCTTTAGTAGTGGATCAGGTATTTCGAACTTGCTTAGTTACTATCAAGGGGCGTGACACCCGGGCTAACCTTATATTGCTTGACATGGTTGATTTCGATGTGATTCTGGGCATGGATTGGTTATCCCCTTATCGCGCTGTTTTAGATTGCTTTTCTAAGACCATTACCTTAACCATTCATGGTATCCCTCCGGTGGTGTGGCAGGGATCTCGTGGTAGCACACCAGTTTGGGTTATCTCTTTTATTCGTGCTAGGAGGCTAGTGGCTAGTGGATGCTTATCATATTTGGCCTATGTGCGTGATGTGAGTAGGGAGGTTCCTCCGGTTGAGTCAGTTCCTGTTGTTCGTGACTTTTAGATGTGTTTCCTACTAACCTACCTGGCCTACCCCCAGAGCGTGATATTGATTTTCCTATTGAGCTTGAGCCAGGTACTCGGCCTATTTCTATTCCGCCATATCGGATGGCTCCTGCAGAGCTCAAGGAGCTCAGTGTTCAGCTTCAGGATCTCTTGGGTAAGGGATTTATCAAACCTAGTGTATTACCTTGGGGCAATCCCGTTCTTTTTGTTAAGAAGAAAGACGGTACTATGCGCATGTGCATTGACTATAGACAGTTGAATAAGGTGACAATGAAGAATCGATATCATTTGCCTAGGATCGATGACCTATTTGACCAGCTACAGGGAGCTTCAGTGTTCTCTAAGATTGATTTGAGGTCCAGTTACCACCAGTTGAGGATTAGGGCAGCGGACATCCCTAAGACTGCATTTAGGACCCGTTATGGCCATTATGAGTTCTTGGTGATGTCATTTGGGTTGACTAATGCCCCTGTTGCCTTTATGGACTTGATGACGTGTGTGTTCAGGCCTTATATTGATTCCTTTGTCATAGTCTTCATTGATGATATTTTGATATACTCGCGGAGTAGGTGTGATCATGAGCAGCATTTGAGAGTTGTGCTCCAGACTTTGATAGATCAGCGGCTTTATGCCAACTTCTCAAAGTGCCAGTTTTGGTTAGACTCTGTAGCGTTCTTAGGGCATGTTGTATCTAAGGAGGGCATTATGGTAGATCCGGCGAAGATTGAGGCTATTCGTGATTGGGCTAGGCCAACCTCAGTTACTGAGATTCGGAGCTTCGTCGGACTAGCAGGCTACTACAGACGATTTGTGGAGGGTTTCTCTACCTTGGCAGCACCTCTGACTCGGTTGACTCGTGTTGATGTTCCCTTTGTTTGAGGCTCAAGGAGTTATTGACCACCGCTCCTATATTGACTCTTCCAGTTAAGGGGAGGGCTTCACGGTTTATTGTGACGCATCCGGTGTTGGTTTGGGTTGTGTATTGATGCAGCAGGGCCGGGTTATTACTTATGCTCGAGGCAGCTTAAGATTCATGAGCGCAATTACCCCACCCATGACTTAGAGTTGGCGGCGGTAGTTTTCGCACTTAAGATTTGGAGGCACTACTTGTATGGAGTTCGATGTGAGATCTATACCGATCACAGGAGTCTTCAGTACATCATGAGCCAGAGGGACCTTAATTCGAGCCAGCGTCGTTGGATTGAGCTCCTGAAGGACTCTGACCTCTCTATTCTCTATCATCCGGGCAAGGCGAATGTGGTAGCGGACGCCTTGAGCCGAAAGGCGGTGAGTATGGGTAGTCTAGCCTTCATATCTGTTGAGGAGCGACCCTTGTCTATGGACATTCAGTTCTTAGCCAATAGCATGGTTCGGTTGGATATCTCAGATCCTAGACGTGTCTTAGCCCATATGGGAGTTCAGTCTTCCTTGCTTGATAGGATCTGTGGTTGTCAGTTTGAGGATGAGGCCTTGGTGGCCCTTAGAGATCGAGTGTTAGCGGGTGATGGTGGTCAGGCTACCTTAGATCCTGATGGAGTGTTGAGATTCGCCGGCCGCATCTGTGTTCCGAGATTTGGGGATTTGATACGGTTGATACTTTCTGAGGCCCATGAGTCTAGATACTCTATCCATCCGGGCACAGCGAAGATGTATCGTGATTTGAGGCAGCATTACTGGTGGAGTGGCATGAGGAGAGATATTGCTAACTTTGTTTCCCGTTGCTTGTGCTGCCAGCAGGTAAAGGCCGAGCAATTGAGGCCTGGTGGTGAGTTTCAGAGATTACCCATTCCGGAGTGGAAGTGGGAGCGTATCACTATGGACTTCATTGTGGGGTTGCCTCGGACTTCTAGAGGTGTTGACAGCATTTGGGTCATCGTTGATCGATTGACCAAGTCAGCACATTTCCTTCCTGTTCAGTCTTTATTTAGCGCCGAGAGGTTGGCTCATATCTACATTCGGGAGGTGGTTCGACTTCATGGGGTGCCAGTTTCTATTATATCAGATCGGGGTTCTCAGTTCACGTCTAGTTTTTAGAGGACCTTTCAGGATGAGTTGGGCACTCGGGTTGACGTTAGCACAGCTTTCCTCCCGCAGACGGATGGCCAGTCGGAGCGTACTATTCAGGTCCTTGAGGATATGTTGCGGGACTGTGTTATGGATTTTGGAGGTTAGTGGGACCAGTTCTTACCTTTGGCGGAGTTTGCGTACAACAACACCTACCACTCTAGTATTCAGATGGCCCCATTCGAGGCATTATATGGTAGGCGTTGTCGCTCTCCAGTTGGTTGGTTTGAGTCTACAGAGCCTAGGCCGCGTGGTACAGATTTGCTTCAGGAGGCCCTGGATCAGGTGAGGGTGATTCAGGATAGGCTCAGGCCGGCTCAGAGTAGGCACCAGAGTTATGCGGATCGGAGGCGCCGACCTTTGAGATTTTCTGTTGGTGATCGGGTATTCCTCCGTGTGTCGCCCATGAAGGGCGTGATGAGGTTTGGGAGGCGGGGCAAGCTTAGCCCTAGGTACATTGGGCCTTTTGAGATACTCCGGACAGTTGGGGAGGTTGCTTATGAGTTGGCCCTACCTCTAGCATTTTCAGCCATCCACCCGGTTTTCCATGTCTCAATGTTGCGGCGTTATGTTCCTATGAGTCCCATGTGCTCCAGTATGATGCAGTCGAGTTGGATGATCGTTTGACATTTGTAAAGGAGCCAGTTGTCATTCTAGCCAGAGATGTGAGGAGATTGCGCTCGAGAGCCATTCCTGTTGTTAAGGTCCGTTGGAGGCATCATCCAGTCGATGAGGCTACCTGAGAGACCGAGCAGGAGATGCGAGAGCAGTTTCCCATCTTGTTTGAGCCTTCAGGTACTTCCTGACCCTTACTTTCGCGGACGAAAGTCCTTTTTAGTAGTGGATATTGTAATGACCCTCCAGGTCATTTCTGTGTCTTGCCTTCTGTGTGTCGTTTAGAGCGTTCCTGTAGCGACCCCAAGTCATTTATGACTTGCTGGGACTGACAGTTCGGTCACCTGGTCGTTCGTTTGGTCTTGGTGCGAGTTTTTGTGTTTTGGAGCTTATGAACCTTGAACGATCATTTTCGATCAAAAGTTCAAGAAGATGACATCGGAATCCAATTCTGACGAATCCATCAGCTCCGTAAGGGTCATTTTAGGCTAGTAGCATGGTCGACATGACTCCCGAGGTTTTCAGTGTGAGTCGGTGCGATTAGGCGTTTTCACTTTAAGTTTAAGTCTAAGTTTGACTTTGGTCAACATTCTGAGTAAACGCACTCGGATGACTATTCCCTCAATGCGGTTAGCTCCAGAATGTGAGTTTGGTCTAGATTGACCCTTCTTTTGTGTCCCGAGGTTTTTGATATCTTTCCGAGCCCTTTTGTGGGTTTTGACTTAAAATGGCCTTTGGAAGTGGGACCCACTTTTTATCGAGATGACCTTTGATCGAAATTTCGACTTCTCCGTTGAGTCCGGAATATCGAATTTGGTATGGTTGCATATCTCGTTTGCGTGCACGGGGTTCCGAACGAGTTCGGAGCACCCCGTCGGAGTTTTTAAGTTTTGGAAAAATTGCAGCAAATCTGCTATTTATTGCAGAAAAACCAGCAACATTTCCCAAAACTTAAACCCTCATAACTCTCTCATCTTTTGTCCGATTTAGGCGATTCGAAGTGCGGGAGCTTCGTATTTTCGGTGGCTTTGCGGTAGAGTGTTCGGAAGTTGTTGGGTCCACGTGTTCGAGGTAATTTCGCGATAAAACCTGACTGCAGTACTTTTTTCGAGTCTTTAATTTTGGTACTTTTGTTTTGGTCATATCTCACTCATTTTAACTCGGTTTTGGGTGATTCGAAGTCCCAAATGTTGAGAATTATCGTGACTTCGTCGTAGAGTGTTCAATGAGTGCTGGGCACCTTTCGATTCTAGTTTATTCCGAGTTTAGACTACTGCTATACGGTTTCTTTTAGTTGATTAAAGTGTGGTTTCTTGCTTGTTGGTTTTTGCTGTGTTTTGAGCCTCGGATTGTGTTCCAAAACAAGTTTGGAGTGTTGTTTAGGGTCTCTTGACAGAGTCAAATTTGGACAGTTCGGTGCGGGTCCCACGATTCCCGTTTTGACTCCAAAATTGACCAGTCTTCGTTTGTTGTTATTTTGGTGTCTAAATGACCGTAGTAACGTTTGTGACTCTATTTTTGATAGCGGGGCAGCGTTTCGAGACTGTTCGGAAAGGGAAATCTCCGGTAAAGTGATTTGGAGAGCGCGCGATTGGCCTTAAGGTAGGCTACGACTTCCTTTCTTTTAGATTGAGCTTAATTGTGTAAAAATCTGTCGATTGGAGTGAATTGGGGGTGAGTACCAGTTTACTACCTTAGTTTGATTAGTTACCTTATGTTAGGATCGATTGGCCACATTTCGGGTATAGTATCATGTTAACCGGTTTAGTAGAGTTGCATGCTTATGTGCTAAATGTTATTGTATGCTTGTATGCTATGTTTGCATGCCTTGTTCATCCTTAACCGTAAGCATGATGTCCTTAGTCTAGGTTAGGCTAGCATTGCCTTAGACTTATGACCCGTGTGTGCTGGATACCCTTGACTTGCTGCCGACGTCGTTCGGATGACTTAGCTCCTTGTAGACTGGAATAGCAGACTTGAGTCTGATAGTTTGAGCCTTAGATTAGGCGTTATCGCTTCTTGCTGCACTTCTGTATCTTCTCTCTCTCATTCTGCGATTCCGACACATTCTCGAAGGTTTGGTGCATCACTCGAGGCGTGGGATTGAGATAGTATAGGCTTGGAGCCTTTTATGTGATATCTTAGAGTGGACGGCGTTCCACGGTGGTTGTTGTTGGATTGAATCCTATTGGAGATACCATCACCCCCGAGGTCGTTCTTTCTAGCTGGGCTGGGAACGTATCGCTGGCTGGGTAGACTCGGTGCATCACGATCACCCCCGGGCCTCTCTTTCTAGTTGGACTGGGAGTGTGCTGCTAGCTGGGTGTCCCGGGGTCGCTCTTTCTAGCTGGGCTAGGAGCTGACTGCATGGTAGGACGACTCGCGATATCTACCTCACTCACGAGTCCCTCTTTCTAGCTGGGCTGGGAGTGGACTGTTTGGTTGGGTGCCCCCTAGGGTCACTCTTTCTAGCTGGGCTGGGAGTGCACTGCTGGCTGGTGGAGTCTGATGGATTATCTTAGTTACTTTGGGCTGGGAGCCCGATTTTCTTCTTTTTCAGTAGACTAAGCTTTTTCGTGTACCTGTTGGGCTTATGTGGGTTCGTTCAGGTTTTATTTGAGCTTGTGCAGGAGTGTACCTTCTGGGCATATGGGGTCCAGTTAAGTTTAGTTTAGTGTACTTAGTTTGTTTCTGGTATGCTCGTGTGCTTTCTTTTCTTATCCGTTTTGACCTCTCTGTGTCTAGATTCTATCCTTTCTTATTGTTTTTACCTTTTTTGCTCAGTCGGCCTGTGATGCCTACTGAGAACCTGTTGTGTTGGTACTCATGCTATGCTCTGCATCTATTTCGTGATGCAGGTCCCAGTACCAGTTACCAGCGGTGATTAGTTCCAGCCTTCTTTTGCAGCTGTGATTCGGAGACAAGGGCGAGCACTTGGCGTTTTGGGGTTTGTTCTGTCTCCTTCTTTTGTTTTAGCTAGTCTTGTTGCCTTTGAGAAACGCTCTGTTGTGGTCCACTTTTGGGACTTGTACTCTTTATTAGATAGCTCTGTACTAGTGACTTCTAGGTTCTGGGAGGAATTTCTGTATATATTTATTTTCGGTTGCTTCCGTCTTGTTATTCTTGTTTAGATTATTGTTTTCGCTAGTTTCTGCTCTTTTGCTCATTGCTTGATGTTCTGGGTTACGGGTTGGCTTACCTACTGGTAGGGTATAGTAGGTGCCATCATGAATCGAGAAATCGGGTCGTAACAAATTGGTATCAGTGCCTCAGGTCCACCGGTCTCACTTGTATAGAGCTAACGTCTAGTAGAGTCTTATGGATCGGTGCGGAGACGTCCGTAACTTATCTTCGGGAGGCTACAGAATGTCCTTAGAAAGATTTCCTCTTCTGTTTCACTTTCGTGCAGCATGTGTCTTATTGGTTCCTTAAAATCTCACTTGTATCACTCATTCGCATGATGGTTCACTCACGAGGTGGCGCGACCGGGGGTGATGCACCCAGGCCTGCAGAAGAGCCCCAGCTTGGGGTAGACGCCGACCCCGAGGTCGAGAGAGGGCCGCAGCATCAGTCCAGGAGTGAGAGGAGGATCCAGAGCCAGTAGCAGACCCTTCAGCACTTCGTATACCAGATCAGCCGGTGGGGCCGTGCCATCCCAGCCGCCACCCGGACTAGTTTTGACTCCAGATCTCCAGGCCGCTATTGCTCAGCTCTTAGGTGTGCTTGGGGGATGCAGCAGCCACCCGCCCCAGCTACACCAGCACTAGTACCGCAGGATCAGCCTACAGTGAGGGCACCTCATGTCCAGATACCACCTGAGGGAGTACAGCCCTTGGCAGCGGACAGACCTATGCCGCTTGAGGACCAGAAGATGCTTGGTGTGTTTCTCAGGTTGACACCACCGAGGTTTTCTGGGGCAGTGGGTGAGGATGCCACGAGTTTCTTACTACTTGTCGTGAGAGGCTTCACACTTTGGGCCTTGTGAAGTCTAGAGGGGCCGACTTCATTGCTTACCAGCTAGATGGGCCAGCCAGGCAGTGGTGGCGCGCGCACATTCATTCGGACCAGGCCAGTGGGATCTCCACCGGTATCATGGGATGAGTTTTCTGAGGCCTTCTTGGCCAAATTTATCCCTCGTAGCGTCAGAGACCGCCTCAGGGATCAGTTCTGCAGGTTGGAGCAGGGCTCCATGTCGGTGGCAGAGTACGAGACTAGGTTCCACGAGCTCTCCCGTCATGCCGAGATGATATTACCTACAGAGGAGGAGAGAGTTAGGTGCTTTTTCGTGGGTTGAGATTGCAGCTTCGGCTTAAGACCCAATCCTTAGTTTCTGCGGGTCGATCCTTTTTAGACGTAGTTGACCATGCTAGTACTATGGAGCATCTTCATCGCGAGGCCCAAGAGGGTAGCGAGAAGAGGGCTAGGCATGAGGGCAGCTACAGTGCTCCCGCCCTAGGTCTAGAGATTATCATGACAGGGCCAGACGACGGTTTCGACAGGGTCAGTCTAGCAGACCTACACAGGCCTCTCTTCAGGCATCAGATTGTGGTCGGAGTGAGGCTAGTTCGAGTCAGGGCCGCGAGGTGTTTCAGTCGGGTTCTTCAGGCCATAGTAGTCGTTCTTCTGGGAGTCGCCCTCGACAGGGTTTCTATGAGTGTGGTGAGATGGATCAATGGGCCAGGGACTGCCCTCAGCATAGTAGGATTGCTCCCGCTCCTCATGCAGCTCCCCCAGCTTTACCAGCACCTCCAGCTAGAGGCCGTGGCCAGGGTCAGGACCGTAGAGGTGGTCAGTAAGGTATACGGGGTGGTCCCCGAGGAGGCAGGTCAGGTGGTAGGTTCGATGGTCAGGGCAGAGGCAGACATAGCCATTTCTACGCAGCTCCAGCGAGGGCGGAAGCTGAGGCTGAGGCATCAGACGATCTGATCACAGGTACTATTCTTTTATGCCAGTAACCCGCCTTGGCTTTATTTGATCCAGGCTCTACTTTTTCGTATGTTTCTGTTTACTATGCCTCTCGATTGAGTATGATGTCTGAGCCTCTGGTAGCGCCGTTGCGTGTGTCGACCCCCGTGGGTGAGTCTTTAGTAGTGGATCAGGTATTTCGAACTTGCTTAGTTACTATCAAGGGGCGTGACACCCGGCCTAACCTTATATTGCTTGACATGGTTGATTTCGATGTGATTCTGGGCATGGATTGGTTATCCCCTTATCGCGCTGTTTTAGATTGCTTTTCTAAGACCATTACCTTAACCATTCATGGTATCCCTCCGGTGGTGTGGCAGGGATCTCGTGGTAGCACACCAGTTTGGGTTATCTCTTTTATTCGTGCTAGGAGGCTAGTGGCTAGTGGATGCTTATCATATTTGGCCTATGTGCGTGATGTGAGTAGGGAGGTTCCTCCGGTTGAGTCAGTTCCTGTTGTTCGTGACTTTTAGATGTGTTTCCTACTAACCTACCTGGCCTACCCCCAGAGCGTGATATTGATTTTCCTATTGAGCTTGAGCCAGGTACTCGGCCTATTTCTATTCCGCCATATCGGATGGCTCCTGCAGAGCTCAAGGAGCTCAGTGTTCAGCTTCAGGATCTCTTGGGTAAGGGATTTATCAAACCTAGTGTATTACCTTGGGGCAATCCCGTTCTTTTTGTTAAGAAGAAAGACGGTACTATGCGCATGTGCATTGACTATAGACAGTTGAATAAGGTGACAATGAAGAATCGATATCATTTGCCTAGGATCGATGACCTATTTGACCAGCTACAGGGAGCTTCAGTGTTCTCTAAGATTGATTTGAGGTCCAGTTACCACCAGTTGAGGATTAGGGCAGCGGACATCCCTAAGACTGCATTTAGGACCCGTTATGGCCATTATGAGTTCTTGGTGATGTCATTTGGGTTGACTAATGCCCCTGTTGCCTTTATGGACTTGATGACGTGTGTGTTCAGGCCTTATATTGATTCCTTTGTCATAGTCTTCATTGATGATATTTTGATATACTCGCGGAGTAGGTGTGATCATGAGCAGCATTTGAGAGTTGTGCTCCAGACTTTGATAGATCAGCGGCTTTATGCCAACTTCTCAAAGTGCCAGTTTTGGTTAGACTCTGTAGCGTTCTTAGGGCATGTTGTATCTAAGGAGGGCATTATGGTAGATCCGGCGAAGATTGAGGCTATTCGTGATTGGGCTAGGCCAACCTCAGTTACTGAGATTCGGAGCTTCGTCGGACTAGCAGGCTACTACAGACGATTTGTGGAGGGTTTCTCTACCTTGGCAGCACCTCTGACTCGGTTGACTCGTGTTGATGTTCCCTTTGTTTGAGGCTCAAGGAGTTATTGACCACCGCTCCTATATTGACTCTTCCAGTTAAGGGGAGGGCTTCACGGTTTATTGTGACGCATCCGGTGTTGGTTTGGGTTGTGTATTGATGCAGCAGGGCCGGGTTATTACTTATGCTCGAGGCAGCTTAAGATTCATGAGCGCAATTACCCCACCCATGACTTAGAGTTGGCGGCGGTAGTTTTCGCACTTAAGATTTGGAGGCACTACTTGTATGGAGTTCGATGTGAGATCTATACCGATCACAGGAGTCTTCAGTACATCATGAGCCAGAGGGACCTTAATTCGAGCCAGCGTCGTTGGATTGAGCTCCTGAAGGACTCTGACCTCTCTATTCTCTATCATCCGGGCAAGGCGAATGTGGTAGCGGACGCCTTGAGCCGAAAGGCGGTGAGTATGGGTAGTCTAGCCTTCATATCTGTTGAGGAGCGACCCTTGTCTATGGACATTCAGTTCTTAGCCAATAGCATGGTTCGGTTGGATATCTCAGATCCTAGACGTGTCTTAGCCCATATGGGAGTTCAGTCTTCCTTGCTTGATAGGATCTGTGGTTGTCAGTTTGAGGATGAGGCCTTGGTGGCCCTTAGAGATCGAGTGTTAGCGGGTGATGGTGGTCAGGCTACCTTAGATCCTGATGGAGTGTTGAGATTCGCCGGCCGCATCTGTGTTCCGAGATTTGGGGATTTGATACGGTTGATACTTTCTGAGGCCCATGAGTCTAGATACTCTATCCATCCGGGCACAGCGAAGATGTATCGTGATTTGAGGCAGCATTACTGGTGGAGTGGCATGAGGAGAGATATTGCTAACTTTGTTTCCCGTTGCTTGTGCTGCCAGCAGGTAAAGGCCGAGCAATTGAGGCCTGGTGGTGAGTTTCAGAGATTACCCATTCCGGAGTGGAAGTGGGAGCGTATCACTATGGACTTCATTGTGGGGTTGCCTCGGACTTCTAGAGGTGTTGACAGCATTTGGGTCATCGTTGATCGATTGACCAAGTCAGCACATTTCCTTCCTGTTCAGTCTTTATTTAGCGCCGAGAGGTTGGCTCATATCTACATTCGGGAGGTGGTTCGACTTCATGGGGTGCCAGTTTCTATTATATCAGATCGGGGTTCTCAGTTCACGTCTAGTTTTTAGAGGACCTTTCAGGATGAGTTGGGCACTCGGGTTGACGTTAGCACAGCTTTCCTCCCGCAGACGGATGGCCAGTCGGAGCGTACTATTCAGGTCCTTGAGGATATGTTGCGGGACTGTGTTATGGATTTTGGAGGTTAGTGGGACCAGTTCTTACCTTTGGCGGAGTTTGCGTACAACAACACTACCACTCTAGTATTCAGATGGCCCCATTCGAGGCATTATATGGTAGGCGTTGTCGCTCTCCAGTTGGTTGGTTTGAGTCTACAGAGCCTAGGCCGCGTGGTACAGATTTGCTTCAGGAGGCCCTGGATCAGGTGAGGGTGATTCAGGATAGGCTCAGGCCGGCTCAGAGTAGGCACCAGAGTTATGCGGATCGGAGGCGCCGACCTTTGAGATTTTCTGTTGGTGATCGGGTATTCCTCCGTGTGTCGCCCATGAAGGGCGTGATGAGGTTTGGGAGGCGGGGCAAGCTTAGCCCTAGGTACATTGGGCCTTTTGAGATACTCCGGACAGTTGGGGAGGTTGCTTATGAGTTGGCCCTACCTCTAGCATTTTCAGCCATCCACCCGGTTTTCCATGTCTCAATGTTGCGGCGTTATGTTCCTATGAGTCCCATGTGCTCCAGTATGATGCAGTCGAGTTGGATGATCGTTTGACATTTGTAAAGGAGCCAGTTGTCATTCTAGCCAGAGATGTGAGGAGATTGCGCTCGAGAGCCATTCCTGTTGTTAAGGTCCGTTGGAGGCATCATCCAGTCGATGAGGCTACCTGAGAGACCGAGCAGGAGATGCGAGAGCAGTTTCCCATCTTGTTTGAGCCTTCAGGTACTTCCTGACCCTTACTTTCGCGGACGAAAGTCCTTTTTAGTAGTGGATATTGTAATGACCCTCCAGGTCATTTCTGTGTCTTGCCTTCTGTGTGTCGTTTAGAGCGTTCCTGTAGCGACCCCAAGTCATTTATGACTTGCTGGGACTGACAGTTCGGTCACCTGGTCGTTCGTTTGGTCTTGGTGCGAGTTTTTGTGTTTTGGAGCTTATGAACCTTGAACGATCATTTTCGATCAAAAGTTCAAGAAGATGACATCGGAATCCAATTCTGACGAATCCATCAGCTCCGTAAGGGTCATTTTAGGCTAGTAGCATGGTCGACATGACTCCCGAGGTTTTCAGTGTGAGTCGGTGCGATTAGGCGTTTTCACTTTAAGTTTAAGTCTAAGTTTGACTTTGGTCAACATTCTGAGTAAACGCACTCGGATGACTATTCCCTCAATGCGGTTAGCTCCAGAATGTCGAGTTTGGTCTAGATTGACCCTTCTTTTGTGTCCCGAGGTTTTTGATATCTTTCCGAGCCCTTTTGTGGGTTTTGACTTAAAATGGCCTTTGGAAGTGGGACCCACTTTTTATCGAGATGACCTTTGATCGAAATTTCGACTTCTCCGTTGAGTCCGGAATATCGAATTTGGTATGGTTGCATATCTCGTTTGCGTGCACGGGGTTCCGAACGAGTTCGGAGCACCCCGTCGGAGTTTTTAAGTTTTGGAAAAATTGCAGCAAATCTGCTATTTATTGCAGAAAAACCAGCAACATTTCCCAAAACTTAAACCCTCATAACTCTCTCATCTTTTGTCCGATTTAGGCGATTCGAAGTGCGGGAGCTTCGTATTTTCGGTGGCTTTGCGGTAGAGTGTTCGGAAGTTGTTGGGTCCACGTGTTTCGAGGTAATTTCGCGATAAAACCTGACTGCAGTACTTTTTTCGAGTCTTTAATTTTGGTACTTTTGTTTTGGTCATATCTCACTCATTTTAACTCGGTTTTGGGTGATTCGAAGTCCCAAATATTGAGAATTATCGTGACTTCGTCGTAGAGTGTTCAATGAGTGCTGGGCACCTTTCGATTCTAGTTCATTCCGAGTTTAGACTACTGCTATACGGTTTCTTTTAGTTGATTAAAGTGTGGTTTCTTGCTTGTTGGTTTTTGCTGTATTTTGAGCCTCAGATTGTGTTCCAAAACAAGTTTGGAGTGTTGTTTAGGGTCTCTTGACAGAGTCAAATTTGGACAGTTCGGTGCGGGTCCCACGATTCCCGTTTTGACTCCAAAATTGACCAGTCTTCGTTTGTTGTTATTTTGGTGTCTAAATGACCGTAGTAACGTTTGTGACTCTATTTTTGATAGCGGGGCAGCGTTTCGAGACTGTTCGGAAAGGGACATCTCCGGTAAAGTGATTTGGAGAGCGCGCGATTGGCCTTAAGGTAGGCTACGACTTCCTTTCTTTTAGATTGAGCTTAATTGTGTAAAAATCTGTCGATTGGAGTGAATTGGGGGTGAGTACCAGTTTACTACTTTAGTTTGATTAGTTACCTTATGTTAGGATCGATTGGCCACATTTCGGGTATAGTATCATGTTAACGGTTTAGTAGAGTTGCATGCTTATGTGCTAAATGTTATTGTATGCTTGTATGCTATGTTTTGCATGCCTTGTTCATCCTTAACCGTAAGCATGATGTCCTTAGTCTAGGTTAGGCTAGCATTGCCTTAGACTTATGACCCGTGTGTGCTGGATACCCTTGACTTGCTGCCGACGTCGTTCGGATGACTTAGCTCCTTGTAGACTGGAATAGCAGACTTGAGTCTGATAGTTTGAGCCTTAGATTAGGCGTTATCGCTTCTTGCTGCACTTCTGTATCTTCTCTCTCTCATTCTGCGATTCCGACACATTCTCGAAGGTTTGGTGCATCACTCGAGGCGTGGGATTGAGATAGTATAGGCTTGGAGCCTTTT
>NW_026020592.1:0-1149 GCF_900185275.1 Solanum verrucosum
GCCATTATGAGTTCTTGGTGATGTCGTTTGGGTTGACTAATGCCCCTGCCGCCTTCATGGACTTGATGACACGTGTGTTCAGGCCATACCTTGATTTATTTGTCATTGTCTTCATTGATGACATACTGGTATACTCGCGGAGCCGGAGTGAGCATGAGCAACATTTGAGGATAGTGCTCCAGACTTTGAGAGATCAGCGGCTTTATGCCAAGTTCTCAAAGTGCGAGTTTTGGCTTGAGTCTGTAGCCTTCTTGGGGCACGTGGTGTCCAAGGAGGGTATTAGGGTTGATCCGACGAAGATTGAGGCTATTCGTGATTGGCACAGGCCCACCTCTGTGACTGAGATTCGTAGCTTCGTCGGATTGGCAGGCTACTATAGGCGTTTTGTTGAGGGATTTTCTACTATAGCAGCGCCTTTGACTCGGTTGACTCGCCAGGATGTTCCCTTTGTTTGGTCAGAGGAGTGTGAGGCGAGCTTTTTGAGGCTCAAGGAGTTATTGACCACCGCTCCTATATTGACTCTTCCAGTTGAGGGCGAGGGCTTCACGGTTTATTGTGACGCATCCGGGATTGGTTTGGGTTGTGTTCTGATGCAGCAGGGCCGCGTTATTGCTTATGCGTCGAGGCAGCTTAAGTCGCACGAGCGCAACTACCCCACTCATGACTTAGAGTTGGCGGCGTTGGTTTTTGCGCTTAAGATTTGGAGGCATTACCTGTATGGAGTTCGATGCGAGATCTATACTGATCACAGGAGTCTTCAGTACATCATGAGTCAGAGGGACCTTAATTCGAGGCAGCGTCGTTGGATTGAGCTCCTGAAGGACTACGACCTCTCTATTCTCTATCATCCGGGCAAAACGAATGTAGTAGCGAACGCCTTGAGTCGGAAGGCAGTGAGTATGGGTAGTCTAGCTTTTCTTTCTACTACGGAGCGACCATTAGCTTTGGACATCCAGTCCTTAGCTAACCGGATGGTACGACTTGATATCTCTGATTCCCGGTGTGTACTAGCTTATGTGGATGCTCAGTCATCTCTGCTGGATCGAATTTGCAGCCGTCAGTTTGAGGATGAGGACTTAGTGGCACTTCAAGATCGAGTTTTGGGAGGCGGGGCAAGCTTAGCCCCAGGTATATAGGTCCTTTTGAGAT